>NC_068358.1:120722410-120902010 GCF_020536995.1 Dreissena polymorpha | reverse complement strand
CTTCCGCACCCGATGCTGCACTATGTGTTGGACCCGGAGTGTACCCTCGACCCCTGCCTAATAACATACTAGACTCACGATCAATCGGACGAATTGTTTTTATAAAGCCGGAATTGTTCACACCTCAGTTGAGTCTTTGTGTTAGACTTATAGTATAGACCCGTTCTGTGCAATCCTGCATTGAGCGGTTGTACTCGGTGTTACAGGTGCAGAAAGGGTCCACAGTTTTGCATTACTTCGTTGTACCCACTGCCCGCGACTGAGACAACCTTGTTCTTAAGAGACCCCATCAATGTTTTGCTCAATGCAAGATCACTGCCTAGCCAAGCCCAGCTCTGATTGCTCCTACGAACACCGTGAAAACCCTTAACGAACTTTGATAAATGTCTGGGTGCGTTTCATATAGGCTGCTCATTCACTGAAGATAGTTATAAGCAGATCGTAGGTAATTGAAGTACCCAGCTGCAGCAAAGACCAAACAACAATTTGGATACTGCCTGTAAATGCATCATCCAACAACATTAAACCCCCTTGATCAACACCTTTGCCTTGCTAACTATAAGATGATAATTCAGCATCTGCGTCGCCTCGTCCCTAAGAACGGAAGAGTAAAACTCCTCTGCCTGATCAAGCAGTAGCTGAATCTCGGATCTTCCTGATATGAGCTGGCTCTGTAGGCACTTGTCAACACAAAAATGCCCCATATAGCCTTCTAAAACAGCTTTCCTCCTGTCATAAGTGCATTGTAGAACACTATATCCGAATGCCGAACTGATTGTCGAGCTGGAATGCCGAGCCAGCTCGACATTCGAAAATAAGCATACAACACTATGCGAATGCCGAACTGAATGTCGAGCAGGAATGCCGAGCCAGCTCGACATTAAAAAAAAGCATACAACACTATATGCGAATGCCGAACTGAATGTATAGCTTGAATGCCGAGCAAGCTCGACATTCGAAAAAAAGCATTCAACACTATATGCGAATGCCTAACTGAATGTCGAGCTGGAATGCCGAGCCAGCTCGACATTAAAAAATTGTACAACACTATATCCGAATGTCGAACTGAATGTCCAACTGGAATGCCGAGCCAGCTCAACATTTGAAAATAAGCCAACAACACTATATTCGAATGCCGAACTGAATTTCGAGCTAGAATGCCGAGCCAGCTCGACATTCGAAAATAAGCATACAACACTATATGCGAATGCCGAACTGAATGTCGAGCTGGAATGCCGAGCCAGCTCGACTTTTGAAAATAAGCATACAACACTTTATGCGAATGCCGAACTTAAGGTCGAGCTGGAATGCCGAGGCCAACTCAACAATCGACAATAAGCATACAACACTATCTCCGAATGTCGAACTGAATGTCGGTCTGGAATGCAGAGTCAGCTAGACATTCAAAAATAAGCATACAACACTATCTCCGAATGTCGAACTGAATGTCGAGCTGGAATGCCGAGCCAGCTCGACATTCGAAAATAAGCATACAACAATATATGCGAATGCCAAACTGAATGTATAGCTGGAATGCCGAGCCAGCTCGACATTCGAAAATAAGCATACAACACTATATGCGAATGCCGAACTGAGTGTATAGCTTGAATGCCGAGCAAGCTCGACATTCGAAAATAAGCATTCAACACTATATGCGAATGCCGAACTGAATGTTGAGCTGGAATGCCGAGCCAGCTCGACATTCAAAAATTATTGTACAACACTATATCCGAATCTCAACATGAATGTCGAGCTGGAATGCAGAGTCAGCTAGACATTCAAAAATAAGCATACAACACTATCTCCGAATGTCGAACTGAATGTCGAGCTGGAATGCCGAGCCAGCTCGACATTCGAAAATAAGCACACAACACTATATGCGAATGACAAACTGAATGTCGAGCTTGAATGCCGAGCAGCTCGACATTCGAAAATAAGCATACAACACTATATGCGAATGCCCGAACTGAATGTCGAGCTGTAATGCCGAGCCAGCTCGACATTTTGAAAATTATTTTACAACACTATATCCGAATATGGAACTGAATGTCAAGCTGGAATGCCGAGCCAGCTCGACATTCGAAAATAAGCATACAACACTATATGCGAATGCCGAACTGAATGTGGAGCTGGAATGCCGAGCCAACTCGACATTCAAAACATATTGTACAACACTATATCCGAATGTCGAACAGAATGTCGAGCTGGAATGCAGAGCCAGCTCGACATTCGAAAATATGCATACAACACTATATGCGAATGCCGAACTGAATGTCGAGCTGGAATGCCGAGCCAGCTCGACATTCGAAACAAGCATACAACAATTTATGCGAATGCCGAACTTAATACCGAGCTGGAATGCCGAGCCAGCTCGACATTCAAAAAAAATTACAACGCTCTGTCCGAATGTCGAACTGAATGTCGAGCTGGAATGCCGAGCGAGATCGACATTCGAAAATAAGCATACAACACTATATGCGAATGCCGAACTGAATGTCGAGCTGGAATGCCGAGCCAGCTCGACAATCGAAACTAAGCATACAACGCTATATGGAACTGTCGAACTGATGTCGAGCTGGAATGCCGAGCCAGCTCGACATTCGAAAATAAGCACACAACACTATATGCGAATGCCGATCTGAATGTCGAGCTGGAATGCCGAGCCAGCTCGACATTCGAAAATAAGCATACAACACTATCTCCGAATGTCAAACTGAATGTCGAGCTTGAATGCCGAGCCAGTTCGACATTCGAAAATAAGCATACAACACTATATGCGAATGCCGAACTGAATGTCGAGCTGGATTGCCGAGCCAATTCCACATTAAAACAATTGTACAACAATATATCCGAATGTCGAACTGAATGTCGAGCTGGAAAGCCGAGCCAGCTCGACATTCGAAAATATGCATACAACACTATATGCAAATGCCGAACTAAATGTCAAGCTAGAATGCCGACCCAGCTCGAATTTTGAAAATAAGCATACAACACTATATGCGAATGCCGAACTGAATACCGAACTGGAAGGCCGAGCCAGCTCGACATTAAAAAAAAATGTACACCACTCTATCCGAACACAGGTGAAGGGCGCGTGGCCAAGTCACTTTAACACTATCAATTTGTCATAAAACAACAATTTTTATCATATTGACCAAAAAAAAAATAATTCTGATATGTTATATGAATAAGGTAGGTATCTCTTGACACAGGAAAATCACCTTCATCAACATTTTATGCAATCTATTGCATAAATGGCGGTCGATTTTTTGTAAACTCTGTACCATTTTGTTGGGAAAGGTTGCCTCGTGACGAAAAATGACCACAAACGGCTATTTTTGCCGACATTAACTACAAAAAAATACTTCTCGAACTCGAAGAAATGCTAGGTCGGCGTCGATCTGACCGATAGTTCAGTGCCGATTTTACTAGAGTAAAACTATCAAAATACCACAGCTACCGAACATAATACACATTAATACAATAAACAAATAAGAGTTTATCAACTTCCAACACAGATTTGTCCTTTTGATCACACCAAACACTAATAAAATCGTTATGTTTGAATGTTTACTTTCAATTGTGTACGATGATCAGGGTAACGGGAGGCGCTTGCAGAACGATCTTCACCTTACGTTATTTATACACCGATTGGTTCCGCGCATCCGAGTTACCGAACACCTGAAAAAGAGAACCGTATTTATTTACGTGTATCGCAGTTACGAAAAGAATCACAAATGTCGCTTAACGAAGAACAAAATCTAGCAGTTCAAAGGGCGCTGGAGGGCCACAACATTTTAATTCATGGCCCTGCAGGAACGGGAAAGTCGTATGTTATCAAGCAAATCATTGACACTATCAAAAAGACACCTAAAAAACTGTCTGTCACAGCAACAACAGGCATCGCGTGCTTTGCTTATCCGGATGCCATGACCATCCACAAGTGGTCCGGATATGACGACGGACGAAATAATAAAAAGGAAATTGCAGAATTAGTACAACACAATAGACATTACATGGAATGCAAACAAAGAATTATTGAAACTGATATCTTAATCATTGATGAATGCTCCATGATGAGTAGAAAACTATTTGAATGTCTGGACTCTATTTGTAGGATAAAAACCTCAAACTTGCCATTTGGTGGCATTCAACTCATTTTAGCCGGTGATTTTCGCCAACTACCCCCAGTTTCGAACCCTATTTTTAGTGACAATGGTGACTTTTGTTTTTTGAGTCCATTATTTGAAGTAATAACACACAGGATGGAGCTTAGGCAAGTTGTCAGACAAAGTGAACTCTAGCTGATAGACGCTATTGCACAATGTTCAATGGGTAATCCAACCAGTGATTGTGTTGAATTTATTCAAAGCCTTGCCCGACAGTTACAGAGCCCAGATGCTGCAACTAAACTATTTTCAACAAATGAACAGGTTGGCGAATACAACCGTACTAAAATGATTTAATTTCCAGGACAGCTGTATGAATTCCTGTCCGCAGACACTGGTGAACGGAATTTTCTATCACAAATGATTATACCAAAACATCTTTGGTTAAAAATTGGATCCCCTGTTATTCTGATGAGGAACCTCAGCGATAAGCTGGTGAATGGACTGAAAGGCGAGATGTCTGCAATAACGGAAGAGGGTCCAATTGTTAAATTTGGAGAGAAATCGGTTCCTGTTCCAAGAATGAAATGTTCTGGTATGTTAAATTAAATCAACACACTTAATTTATGTTACATTATTACATAGTTAAATATAATTATCTGAGTACTGCCAATCAATTTACGGAAACAAAACATTTTTTATATAACTTTTTGCCCGTGTTAATTTCCTTTTTTTAACTTGACCCAACAAATGATGAATATTGATATAACATACTTTCAACGACGCGTACGATCAGTTCTACATTTCTTTAAATTAACATGCCTTTAATGAATCAGTTAGTTTTCAGTCCTTCAAAGAACCATGATGTTGCTGTTCGAGAGCAGTATCCTTTGAAGCTTGCTTTTGCCATTAGTATCCACAAGTCGCAAGGCATGACCCTTGAAGTGTAAAACTCCAGTCAATTTTATATAACATATTGCTCATACTTTATTATAATGTTTTCCTGTATCACCTTCATTTAAATTAACATGATTTTTTTTCTTGTCATCTTACCATGGTAATTTATTTTTATTAAGTGTCATGTTAATCTTTGTTTATGTGTAGATCTTCAAATTGCCTTATAAAATTGGCAATTTAAAAGAAAACATGTTAAAATACATTTGTCATACATGTATAGCTAAAAAATTCTAATGGGATCAATATTTATAAACTGTATATCCTTAAAACATAATTGTACATAATAATTGTGATTATTTTAAAATTAGTTTCTCTTCAGTGTGGAAATCAATTGTAAAGGCATATTTAAGCCGGGCCAACTTGGAGTAGCACTGGGAAGGGCGCGTACCATAGATGAAGTGAGAGTGGTGAACTTCACGCCCAGTGTTTGTTTGAAGCAACCCTCTGTAGTTCAAGACTTCGTTCAACGTGACAATTCTACAAAGCCATTTCTGACAGATCACAGCTGTTGCAGAATAACTTCTAGGTATATATTACGTCACTAACTTATTCAATTTTGCAGCTAAAATGTTAAATTAGAATCCTGCAATTATGTAAAACAACACTTACCCTTAAGCATCGTCATTCCATCGACCGGTCTGGACCTTGGGGGGAGGGGGGGACGCCGTCACACAAATTCTCCGCCAGTCAGGTCTTTGTGGGCTGCTAGGAGTAGCTCACCAATTCTCCATTCTCCATAGCTCCATTCAGCTTTTCTTCTGATGACCTAGAAGGCGACATCCTTCTAGGGTTACACATGAACACATGTTCCTGTGAACCCAATAGCACAGTCTTGCATAGTGAGTCGTGTCTGGTGACGTGTCCAAACCAAGCCAGCTTTTGTTGTTTCGTGGTCTGCTATGAGTAGCTTATCAATGGGAAGGGATGTCCACTCTTTCACATTTTCCATCCAGCTTTTCTTCTGATGACCTCGACGGTGACCTCCTTCTAGGGTTACAAATGAACACATGTTTCTGTCAAACCAATAGCACAGTATTGCACAGTGAGTTGTGCCTTGCGACTTGTCCAAACCAAGCAAGCATTCGTTGTTTGACGGTCCCTAGGTGATGTTGTTTGTGCTATTCACCATGATCTTCGACTTCTCTGTGCTGACCTCCATCCCATATGATCCTGCACTTTAGTAGAGCTTACCCTTAGCTAATATCGTATGACTTTGATGTTTTCACCTAATCCAATCCCAGATGGTGAATTCCTTATATTTGTCGGTTCGCTAGTGATTGTGCAGTTGAAGGGCAGGGCTGCTGAACGATTCTTGCCGGCCTTGGCTTTTTGGGATACAGTAGTTTGTCCAAGGAGAATGCTGTTCAAAGATCTCCTGTACTGTAGCGCGTTGGGATTGGGATTAGCACCATTGTAGGTAGACCTCTGTTGGTTGAACAGGTTTTCAACTGCGTCAGAGTTTACAAGGCCAGGAGTGATACGCACTTTAGACTCTGCTGATATTAGCATCTGGCACAGCTTAACAAATCCAAAAGCACAGGATTGAATGTCCTCATGACATTATATGGACATGATTTTCTTTGCCCTTATGTTTTTAGAAACTATTTCACAATTCATGGCATAGGTTTCCCAGTCCTTGAACCACTTGGAAACAATCAGTAAGTCAGTTAGCCTAGAGTCATCAGTGGTTATAATTGGCTTCATGTCTCTGAATATTCTTATCATAAGCGATGTTTGTTGCAGAAGCTCGATAACACCGGTGAGGACATTTCCCTTCTCTCCTAAGTACTGCTGATACTGTAACATTAAATTTAACATTTAAGCGTTCAGAACATCCTCAGCCAGGTTATTTCTCATTTTTGATTGGTTTGACAGGAACATGTGTTCATTTGTAAGTCGCCTGTGAAGCTGCAGGGCATTGCACCTGTCCCACTGATAGCAGTCAATAAACATCTGCCACTGTACTGTGTGTCCATTAATTAATGTTAAAGTTCTGGTACACTTGTCTGATATATCACTTTTCAATATATTATTTCTAATTTTCTTCATAACATGTGAACAATCCATTAGAAAAACAATGTCATTAAAGGTGCAAGGACTTACATTCTTGAAGGTGTTATTTTGATTTCCAATATTAATTTGTATAAACGTCTATTTGCCTGCGCGCCATCCATACATGTATAGACAGGTTTAAACCCAAACATTTTAAGTTTGTCAATAGCTTCCCAGAATATTGGGTACATTTCCGGGGCATGTATCCCATCAGATAGAAAATGGGCTATTGGAAATCTGAAACCAGTGATCCCCAAAAACAGAATCTGCAATGCATAAGTGCCAAGGACTTTCTCGTGGCTACCTTTCCTTAATGTATGTGAAGTATTACCCTCTTCTCCTATGTCCATCAGACCAGTCATTTCAACCACATCACCCGATTTGCATATTTGTATGTCAGCTTGAATACTCATTTTATCAATGATTAAGCCGCCGATGTAACCCTCTTGGGGTACTTTTTGACGCTGTGCTTCATTGAACATCCAATGAAAAATATTGTCATCGAACCCAACATGTTGTTTAACTTTTGTTTTATACTGAATTAAAACACTTCGTGAAGGCAATATCAAATATTTGGATTCTCTTACTGCTTCATAGGACTGTGGACTCCTGCAATACCATTGCAAACATAAAGAAATAATACTTTGAGACCATCTCCTCCCTTTTGGATCCCTAGCAACATTTTGGGCTTGGCTTAACAGGAGCTCAATCATTTCACCAGGTGCTCCAGGAAACAGCTTCATTATACTATCTCTGGTACTATCAAGTTTAGAAGCAATGTTTATGTTCTCCTTATTTTCAATGTGTTTGCTAGAGTCTAAATGGAAAGTCATTTTTAAGCATTTTTTACATGTTCCTGATACTGAGTTCATTCCAACAAGTCTGCTGCCTACAACTGAGTGTATTAATCTACTGCCATTATCATTATCATTATCAAATGTACACTTATTAAGTGTATGGTACCGGCTCATGATTACAGTTTTTGATATTTGTTCACCAGCACAAAGTTTCAGTAGGCAAACACCCTTTATTACAGTTTGAACACTCTCTTTATTTGCATTAAAACAATCATTCATGAATAGAGATTTAAGGTCTATATTTGTCCCACTTATCTTTAATTTCCATTTCCCATTACACTGAAATTGAATGACCTTATACACCTCATTACCATCACAGAAGATCTTTGTTGGTATGGAGCACTTAACACTTGAGAATTTCATTTCATTATTTCCTGTGGGTTTTCTGGTAATGATTTTCTGTCAAGAACATCAGACAGTTTTTTCACACTTATGCCAGTGTATGTTGTCATGGTGGTTTTCCCTTTGATGCGTTTCTTAACTGCATTAGAAAACACATGTGGAATGTGGTCAACAAATATGCGCTTGTTACGTATGGAACTTTCTCCACATTCCTTCATTTCAAATTCATATGCATTATACAATGAATTGACTTCAACAGCACCTTCCGTGTCGAGACACACTCTAGACAAGAGCCTGAAAATTAAAGTTAAAAAGTTATAACTTAAGTTATAAAAAATAACTTTAAAACAGTACTTAAAGTGAGTTTGTACCTTGTTATTATAACTTATATTACAGTAATAACTAATATTAATTTAAGTTTAAATTCCTTGTTAATGTTTTTTTTAAGTATTATTTTTTTATAAAGTCATTTTAATAAATAATATTTTAAAATAATGATATTTATATCCATTTATATAAGAGGCCATTTTTTATCTTTTGTTTCATGCAAATTCCTACCACATTTTTCATAAAAAAACAATACCCTACTGTGATAGTAAATATTGTTAATTTTATTGGAGTTTGCTGTACTTGCAGACTTTTTAAGATTATTTTAATTGTAAAATAATGAAAATACAGTTTTAAATTGTTAGTACTTTGTCTATTTCTTTGCTAAATCTACTTCTTAATTGTTTGTTATTGTTATTTTATCCCTTCCCATGTGACTCAAAAAATAAGATCTGTGAAACACACACAAAAATAAAATGGCCTTAGTGTACAGGTTTAATTTTGTTAATAATAAATATTGCATACATAAATATTGGTTACTGTTTACTGAAACCCATACACGGATTGTTTTATCTTACCTTTAAACATAATCATGTATTGCCTGTAAACGTGTTCTGACTTTTTGTGAAATTGATTTCAATAAGCAAATAAGTTTATTGCCAGAAAAGTTAAATTTTTACAACTGAATTCAAAACTTTTTCTATAAGCGGAAACAAACAACTATGTATTTTTGTTTATATTTGGACCTTGCTATGCGAAATGGGGGTTTAATGCATGTGGGTAAAGTGTTGTCATGGATTAGCCTGTGCTTAAATGAAGTCTCTTCTTAGCAAACATCCAATTTCGGCGGAAAGTGTCGTCACTGAATAGCCTGTGCGGACTGCACAGGCTAATCTTGGACGACACTTTACGCACATGTCCAGTTTTCTCAGAACACGACTCATATACCGGTATATATGCAGCTATAGTTGATACATGTATTTAGAACTCTGTGTTTATTGTTTTGACTCAACAAGTAAAAATCACTGAAATCAGTGCGTTTTTTTTTCAATTTTCTTAAAATCAAATTTTCCTCTTTTTAATCTTTTATCTGTTGTCAAAATAAGAAAAATATGGGACTTAAGGGCCTATAACATTAATAAAAAAATGTACATAGTGGTTAAAATAAATATTTTGTTTACATCTTACATTGAGAAGTTAAAGCTTATAACATGTCATCTGTTTCAGAACAAGGGAAGATAATGCTGAGCTTTCAAACGTTACAGTTGAGAACCTGCTTACATCAGAGGCTGATATTGACATTGGTGAAAATGAAAGTACCTCTGAAGAATTCGATGAAGAATTTGACATCATCAACAGTATCGATGAACTTCAAACTGAAAACATTCAGTTGCCTGAAGATTTAGATTAAGATGCAATTTTACAGAATTTAAAATGTGAAAATGTTGTAACACGGTAACATCGTTTGTGTGCTGGTCTTTCACACCATTTGAAATGAAAAAAGGCCCAACGTGAAGGGTCATTGTTCTTCTGCAAACAGTGTGAATACAAAGTTTTTCTATGTATAAATATTATTCAATGTGTCAACATTGCACATTATTTAAATAATTAATGAACGGATCACATACATAACTTACCAAGTAATGATTGTCATTTTTGTGAACAAATACTTGAACAAATACGGGTGTGAGAAAACAGTGTTGACGTTTTAAATATTGCGCCGAATTATTGTTAGGAAGAATTTAGAAGCGCTCCGAAACTTACACACCCCCGCGACTTTCACCTTGTAAGCGTCTGATGACATGGAGCTTGACTCGAAATTGCCGATAAACAATTCCCGATTTACAAAGATTTCGAGATAAGAACGCAAACAAACTGACAAATCTGTGTTATAAGTTGATAAACTCTTATTTGTTTACTGTATTCATGCGTATTATATTCGTTAGCTGTGGTATTTCGATAGTTTTACTCTTGTAAAATCGGCACTGCACTATCGGTCACATCGACGCCGACCTAGCATTTCTTCGAGTTCGAGAAGTATTTTCTTGTAGTTTATGTCGGCAAGTAGCCGTTTGTGGTCATTTTTCGTCACGAGGCAACCTTTCCCAACAAAATGGTACATAGTTTACGAAAATCGACCGCCATTTAGGCGAAAAATCGCATAAAATGTTGATGAAGGTGATTTTCCTGTGTCAAGAGATACCTACCTTGTTCATATATAACATATCAGAATTTTTTTTGTCAATGTGATAAAAAATGTTGTTTTATGACACATTGATAGTGTTAAAGTGACTTGGCCACGCGCCCTTCACCTGTGTATCCGAATGTCGAACTGAATGTCGAGCTGGAATGCCGAGCCAGCTCGACATTCGAAAATAAGGATACAACACTATATGCGAATGCCGAACTGAATGTCGAGCTGGAATGCCGAGCCATCTCGACATTCGAAAATAAGCATACAACTCTATATGCAAATGTCGAACTGAATGTCGAGCTCGAATGCCGAGCCAGCTCGACATTGAAACAAATTGTTAAACACTATCTCCGAATGTCGAACTGAATGTCAGGCTGGAATGCCGAGCAAGCTCGACATTCAAAAATAATTGTACAACACTATCTCCGAATGTCGAACTGAATGTCGAGCTGGAATGCCGAGCCAGCTCAACATTCGAAAATAAGCATACAACACTATCTCCGAATGTCGAACTGAATGTCGAGCTGGAATGCCGAGTCAGCTCGACATTCGAAAATAAGCATACATCGTTATATGCGAATGCCGAACTGAATGTTGAGCTGGAATGCCGAGCAAGCTCGACATTTAAAAAAATGTACAACACTATATCCGAATGTCGAACTGAATGTCGAGCTGGAATGCCGAGCCAGCTCGACATTCGAAAATAAGCATACAACACTATATGCGAATGCCGAACTGAATGTCGAGCTGGAATGCCGAGCCAGCTCGACTTTTGAAAATAAGCATACGACACTAAATGCGAATGCCGAACTTAATGTCGAGCTGGAATGCCGAGCCAGCTCGACATTAATAAAAAAATGTTCAACACTATCTCCGAATGTCGAACTGAATATCGAGCTGGAATGCCGAGGCCAGCTCAACATTCGAAAATAAGCATACAACACTATGTTCGAATGTCGAACTGAATGTCGAGCTGGAATGCCGAGCCAGCTCGACATTCGAAAATAAGCATACAACACTTTATACGAATGCCGAACTAAATGTCGAGCTGGAATGCCGAGCCAGCTCGACATTCGAAAATAAGCATACAACACTATCTCCGAATATCGAACTGATTGTCGAGCTGGAATGCCGAGCCAGTTCGACATTCGAAAATAAGCATACAACACTATATGCGAATGCCGAACTGAATGTCGAGCTAGAATGCCGAGCCAGCTCGACATTCAAAAATAATTGTACAACACTATATCCGAATGTCGAACTGAATGTCGAGCTGGAATGCCGAGCCAGCTCGACATTCAAAAAATTTGTACAACACTATCTCCGAATGTCGACCTGAATGTCGAGCTGGAATGCTGAGCCAGCTCGACATTCGAAAATAAGCATACAACACTATATGCGAATGCCGAACTGAATGTCGAGCAGGAATGCCGAGCAAGCTCGACATTCAAAAAAATTGTTCAACACTATCTCCGAATGTCGAACTGAATGTCGAGCTGGAATGCCAAGCCAGCTCGACATTAAAAAAATTGTTCAATACTATTTCCGAATTTCGAACTGAATGTCGAGCTGGAATGCCGAGCCAGCTCAACATTCGAAAATAAGCATACAACACTATCTCCGAATGGTGAACTGAATGTCAAGCTGGAATGCCGAGCCAGCTCGACATTCGAAAATAAGCATACACCACTATATGCGAATGCCGAACTGAATGTCGAGCTGGAATTGCAAGCCAGCTCGACATTTGAAAATAAGCATACAACACTATATGCGAATGCCGAACTGAATGTCGAGCTGGAATGCCGAGCCAGCTCGACATTACAAAAAATTGTGCAACACTATCTCCGAATGTCGAACTGAATGTCGAGCTGGAATGCCGAACCAGCTCGACATTCGAAAATAAGCATACAACACTATATGCGAATGCCGAACTGAATGTCGAGCTGGAATGCCGAGCCAGCTCGACATTCGAAAATAAGAACACGACACTAAATTCGAATGCCGAACTAAATGTCGAGCTGGAATGCCGAGCCAGCTCGACATTCGATAATTTGAATGTTGAGCTAATGTCGAACGTCGAACGGCGAGCCAACTTCACGCACCTTTTGATCGACTACCATCTACTTCAGGAAGATATCGCCATAATAATTTATTTAAATTACACGTGCATATACAAGCGATGTATTTCAAATATAATTCATCACAGTTAACACTGATATATATGGATGATAATTCATGTTTACCGTTATAGGAATAATGTAAACAATGTATATAAACGATGCTAATTGTGTGTTGAAACCTGGTACCTATCTACTTTACGTGCAATATTCAACGAGCACCCATTTCATGTTAATCGGAATTGTATAATAAGTATTTGCTCAGATAGTAAATTGAAACTATTGAAAATAACTGTGGCAATTTTTAAGAACATTTGAAAAGATATTTCCACATTTCATTGATTCAAATCGTAAATAGTGCGAATTGAACGGATATATATATAATGGTCACACTGAATATTTTGTATCGACTTATTTTTTTCAGTAGTTATACCATTGTGAAATTAAATCAAATGAAGATCATTCGACTGTGTCCTGAATTAAACGGCTATTGTGATCATGTTAGTGCAAAGATTTTCACCGTTTGAACTTATTATCTTATATTCATAGTTTCCCGATCATTTATTAATACACAATGATCAATTTCAGTATAGAACAAAGGCATACTGTATTCATAAATGATTAAGTGATTTCAAAGTTGAAAATTAATTAGGAAAGCAGATGTTAACGATTGAAACAAACGGCTTGTTAACTGCTGTTTGCCAGATCGCGTAAACATATTATTCATTATCGAGTTACGGTACAATACACTATTTTTAATGTAATATACATACATACATACAAGCATATAACGATACCAGTCTATACTAGAAGACACGACAGAAATATATTTAAGGAAACGATGCGGTAACATCAATCTAATATGATACAAGTCTACGATACGAGAAGACACGACAGACACGAGAGAAAGTGATACGACCTCATCATGAATCTATACATTTCATCTAACGATCAGCGTCACAAATACGAATAATTTTAAAGACATATATGAATGCCTATGATTCTGCCAGTTACAACAT
This sequence comes from Dreissena polymorpha, assembly GCF_020536995.1. NCBI lineage: Eukaryota > Metazoa > Mollusca > Bivalvia > Myida > Dreissenidae > Dreissena > Dreissena polymorpha. The sequence continues at coordinate 120,888,036 of NC_068358.1, read as the reverse complement.
TCATCGGTCGAAAAAAGGTCCCATCAATGTCATAAGTAATTAAACTCTAGGCACACGTCTCTCTGGTATCCGTGCACTAGACGCTCAGTTAAGAAAATGATTTGTATATATGTATGTTCTATTTTTTTTATCAAAGCTCGAAAGTTACATTTCAAACCAGACTTGCAAAACTATTTTATTGGAATCTACAAGTTTTCGGGTTTTTTTTAACTGTAGAACACTTTCTATATTTAATTATTTGACAATATTTCAAACATTTCCACTGCTGCTAGTTTGACTAAGACACTACCAATAACATATTAATACTAGTTATTTATATTATTTATACTACTTCTACCACTAAAACTTCTACATTTACTTTCAGTACTGTCACTTCTGCTGTTTTTACTAATTCTGACCAAGAATGTTTGCAATTGTAGAATTAGTGTATTCTTAAATATACCAAAACAGTCTTAGTGATTCTCCAAGCTATTGTATGGATTGAGTACCATTTATCTTAGTACCACATGCATCGCGAACACTTGTCACTCATTCAAGACGCGTATAATAACTAAAGTTGGATAATTTGCTTAATCACCTTATCGATAAAATATTCGTAACGGTTCTTTTTAACAACATGTACAGATGTACAGATACCTCCATGTAGAAATTGTTATTTAACTGCAAAAAAGAATGGCCCTTTATTTTTACATAGACACTTATAAAATGAACATAAAATTTATGAATTACGCAAAAAAACATCACACACAACACAAATTGAATATCTTTTGTCACTTCACCGAAGTGTGGTGGTTTATAATAAACGATAAAGTCAAATGTTAACAATTCGCATCCTTTTAGCGATCTGCCAGCGCTGTTACTACGTTGGAAGCCAATATCGCCTACTCTAATAGCTTGGGGAGGAAGAAACAAGGCAGTAGGCATATGATAAATGACACCCATGCAGTTGAAAGCGTTAGTGCGATATATAACATTGAATGACCGGAATGAGACAAATGTTCGCAATGCGATAGATGAAAAACAAGTATTGATAAGGGCGTATTTTTTTTTATTTTTGTTTTTTGTTAAAGATAAATAGGGTTATTCTTCTGGAATAAATATTCAGAATATTGTATACAAAGAAGAGTGTGTTCGAGATATACTTACGTATACATTTATGACGTGACTTTAATTATTACGTGACTTAAAATCGCAATATGTTGCTACGGCATAAACAACTTAACACTTAAAAACAGTGCAAAGATTGGATAGATGTCGATTCAAAAACACGTTTAACGAGGTAAAGCAATTATGAATGTTCGTATTATGTCCGCATTGGAACACATGTTAATATATATTTATTGAGAATTTTGCAAACATGGAATAAATAGTTGTATTCCGTATATTAAAAATAAGTTTTACATAAAAGACAGAACCTTTCGCGATTGTTAATACCATGGTATCAGTTTTCCTAAAATTAATTCAGTCTCTTGACGGGATCGTGGACAAGTACATCCCTTACAAATAGATTCTTTGTATGTTTCGTTGTTCACCCGTTTTATAAGAGCATTTTGCTAAGTGTATCCTTGAATTGGTTTTTACTTACGCGAGTTTTGTTAATCTATTTACTTCATAAAATGTGTTTTATGCACGAAAAAGATAATGTGTCAATATAAATCTATTTATAAAATGCTTTTCTGATTCAATTTTTTTAAATGTCTTTCATTAATCGAAAGCTTAAATTCATAGTTTATTTTAAGTTTAAGAAAACGATCTTTATATAGCGTATATACGTTACGCTGAATTTGTTGAAAACGTCTTAATCACGTTAATTTATGTGTAAAAATGCCCGATAAACGGTAATAAAACGTAAGGGTGTTTGAATACATTATTTTAACAAATGTTTATCCCTTTGAAGTGGTTTAAAAAAAGTTATTTTATTGTGCCATTTGTCATGTTGTTTTGAATCTCATTCGTGACATAATTAATAGTTGAAGAGTGAAATGTCCATAAAAAATTAACTTTACAGGTTAAGGTTTGCGAATTTATTCAGCAATTTCAAAATGGGCAAACATAGGCACAACGTAAACATGACATTTACTTGTTATTTCTAATCGATACTGCAATCCAATACACACAATATATAAGTACTTAAGTTTTTTTAACATACACATACATAGATACTAATATGTGCTTTTTTTAATGAGTTTTGACTCGCCGTTACTCTATAATAGTCGAATACTTAAACATTGTTGCAAATAATTTTGCGTTATTGCCTTCATATATTTATATGTAATCATCATTTAGCTATGAATAAACGAATCTACCCAAATATGGAGATGTACAGTTGTAAGCATATACTGTGAAAACCATTCCTGTAATACGCATGTCTTGATAAGTGTATAACATATGAATACGAATTTATATGTTTCAACTATTTGCGCAGATTCATGTAAACATTCAACATATGTAATGACGCTTTAATATTTGATCAAATATATTTATTCAATAAATAGTGTATTAAAATATCAAGCAGAAGTATCTCTTAAAATGTCAACCGTAACAATATTACCTAAATAATATATCTCATTAATCTATTTCAGACTAACAAATGAGATGACTGCCGATATGGATATCAGTACAATTAGTGTAATAAACATCTCTCATCTGTTGGAAAATGATACAAACCTCACGAATCCCAACGGCACGTTTACCGAATGTCAAAACAGCGTGCACGACATAGAACTCGACAAAACCTACAGACTTTTGATTCTTTACTCGACCGTATGTCTCTGTATTTTCGGAAGCATTCTTGTCCTTCTGTGGATGCTTCTGAACGAACGCGTTTCCACCAACTACAAGATCAATCGTCATTCTCGCGTGAACATTTTCCTACTTAACCTTATCGTAGCGGATGTTTTGGTCATCCATCTAGCAGTTACCCCGCAAATAGTCTGGGAATACTCGGATCGGCAATGGACAGCCGGGAACTTCATGTGTCGCGTTCTAAAGTTCCTTCAGACATTCTCCATGACAGCAAGTAATTACATGCTTGTCGTCATAGCAATAGACCGCCATCAAGCCATTAGGGCGCCGCTTAAGGAGTCATTTTCTGTAAGTACCAGAGTTAAGCAGCGCACTAATCTATATGGAAATGACTATAACACAAAATAGCGTTTTGAGTTTTGACCATATTTTCTCTTATAATTAAACATAATGCGAAAAACAAATCATACAGGATCATTATAGGATATTTAAGAAGCGCATGAAAAGTAATTGCCGACTTATCTCTATGGAAATAACTTTAACGAAAATAAGCTAAATACAGTTATTACAATATAAATAGAAAACAACAACAACTAGTACCAGTACGTCACACGATATTTGATAAGCGCTTGAATGTATTATTATAATACGGGAACATGTATATACTTTTATTTAACATAACTAGATATAAAGGTCTTATATTGGGGTCCATTAATTTGTCAATTAATTGGCCCTAACATAATACAAGAATTATTAAGAGAATTCACTGTAAACACTCGTAATTTTAACTACACAATACACTTAACACAAACCTATTTTGAACATATTTTGATATTACTTTTCAGTGTCGCCGTCGCTATGTAAGTTGAATATAATTTTAGTCATTATGTATGTGGTGTATTTAGCAACCTTGTAACTTTTGTATTATTTTGATTTTTTCTGCTCAAAATACAATCATACATGCATTTCATTATATATATTTTTTGTTTCACTACAATATTGCTTTTAAAAAATGTTTTTTTTGGGTGGATTTGGGTTGTTAATTGTACACTTCAATCTATGAATGAAAAAGGTTAACTGTCCTCCATTTGGTGATATGCCCTTCGCTAAGACGACCTTTACATTAAAAATGATACGACATTTGAAAACCAGTCAATTGATTTCCGATATTCTATAAGCTTATAATTGCACACTCATTTATGAAATATTATGTGACATATCGGGAATATCTATTTAATGCCATCAGCATAGCACGCACGAAGTTGGGGCATGATTTACAAGGGTTTCGAGTACCAATTTTCCAGTTTTTGTATTAACGTACATAGCGCTATTCAAAATGTCTTTAGGTGAAAGTCCTTTTCACATACATTCATTATAAACACGACTTAATGATTTGGCAAAAATATATTATTAACAACCATCATTGAACCATCATTGAACAATCAAGTTTATAAAAAAGTAGAAGTGGGGTGTTAATACAATATTTGCGTATACAATGTAAATCAATGAACGTCCCAGTGGTGTAATTAGTGTATTCGCCTTGCGACTGAATGGTCCCAAGTTCGACCATCATTTCGAAGTTCGTGCTCAATGTCTTACAAAAGACACCAAGTACTGGTCTTTCCCGGAATCGGACTCGAGCGTGTTTCTTTAAGGCAACGGTTTTGGATGCACTCGAGCAAAATAAACATACTAAACTAAGTCAATCTATTTGTTTCAAAACATAGTATCAAGTCAGTGAGAAGTTATTTACGAAGCTCGAATTCAAATATAGTGATATGTTATATCATCAGATGAAGACTTCTCTTCCTGTCGCTTTTAATTGAAGATATAAATTTAAGTTCTTTCTTAAACATTATTTTTATGTGAATTTTAATTCGACGAAATAGTAAGAATACAAGGATTGATTTGTTAGGTTAATGTTGTTCTTATGAATTGCCCTAATTGCTAACGAAGACAAGAGATTTTTCGCTTCGTAAAGTTCTAGTTCCTACCCGAAATGTTTCATTTGCCAGTGACGTTTGTCTTTATTTGTGAGTAAAAGAAATATACATAAATTCAATATTAACTACGATGGACAATTGATAAAACGTAGAACCAAAATGTCATCCAAGAACATTCCACCGTTTTTTTTACCCTAAGGCTAGTAAAAATTTCGCGAATTGTAGCTTACAAGTATACGCATAAGTGTGCCAACATATGATAATTTTGTTTAAAACCTTACTTTTGTACTTTAGTTGATAACTTAGTTATAGCATGAATGTCTGTTGTTGTTTTGTTTACATCAACTCAAAATCTATTCATAAAATGACAAATAAGCGTAATATGATACATAAAAAAGTTAATGGATATAACATAGACATTTCTCTTTTATGCCATGTGGCAGTCTGCATGCCTCATTCATTACTGAGAAATTGTGGACCATTCGATTTTCTTTTCGAACTATTATCGTTGTTGACAGAGAATTGAAACTAAACGTATAACTCTCACACGAAAGTATTATTAATGCCTTACGTGTTTGAAGAGATATGCTACTATCCCTCACATGTTCACATTGTAGTCAAAAAGCGCTTTTATTGGTGGCTGAATTCGTGTGCGCATTACAGTTCGTATGTGTCTGAGTACGTGACGTACCTTGGGAGATGCTCGGTTCGTATATCAACCCACAATATATGAAGACGTACCGATGTTTTAGTACCATCAATCGTTCGCTGCAATATGGAATCATACTTGAAACTGCTTGAAATACATAACCACATGTATTGCTCTTTAAACGAATGCTTCAATTATTTAAGCTATTTTGAATGTATAAAATAAAAAAAGACAAATATTCTTGACTACTGTAAATAATCAAAACTTAAGTGAAATATCTTTGAACAATGTCTTAACATAAAAATAATAACATTTCGTAAAAGTTAAAATAAAGACATCCGCGTTTTAAACTTATTATTTTCTTTAGTTACAATGTATTGTCCTCCACTTGCTCAGAATTTTGACGACGCGTTTTCTCCCATTTAAATGTGTGAATATTGAATTACGCGTGTTAGAAACTAAAATGGATAATAGACCTTTAAAATTAAATAATTATATTATTTTAATCTATGACAAAATCTGCTTATTTACGTTCAACAAACGCAATACAAACTGCTTGAACGTGGTCTATATTTTGAGCAACGTGTTCGTCAGATTATTCTTGGCTACTCGTTAGCATTCTAACCAATGTATAAATGTGATACTTGTTGAATTAAAATGTTGTTAAAATACCCCAAATGAATTATGTTATTTCCTTGCGATTTTATTTATCAGATAGTTGTTGATATTTTCAGATATGGAAAATGGTGGGATTGGGTTGGTCGATAGCGGCTCTCGTTTCCCTTCCGGTCGCCGGAATATTTCACACAAACGCCGATCCGGATGGAGGTGTTAGATGTGAAAATATATTTCGATACAGACCACTGTGGCATCGTCAGATCTGGATATGCTGGGTAACATTCTCGGTGTTTCTACTTCCAGTAACGGTCCTGCTCATCTCATACATTCGCATTTTCCAAGAGATATCAAAAAAGGCATTTCAAAGCAACAGTTTAAAATATAAGCCTAGAAAAGGCGAATTCTGTTTACAGAGTACGCCTTCAAACTCATTACCTCGGGCGAAGTCTAAAACATTAAAGATGACGTGTGTAATAATTATGTCTTTTATTATCTGTACGACGCCTTATTTTATCATAGAAAACCTTTTGTCATTTGGAATGCACTGCGTTATTTCGAAAAAAGTGTATGCCATTTTGGCTGGAATGGCCGCGTGCAATTCTGCGACGAATCCGTATGTGTTTCTTGCCTTTAACGTCAATATAGGCTGGTTCAAGCGATTGAAAAACTGTTACTCACATAACCGCCGAACAAGCAGAGGGTGTAATGATTACCAGAATGGTTCATCCAACGTCCTTTCACATCACGGAGCAAGACACAGCACGACTATGGCATTTTTGCGACAAGAAACGAATGACTCTAATCACGGGGCGAACACAGAACTTTTGACGAAACAATGGGCAGTGTCAAGCGCAATGACGTGCGGCAAACATATAAGTATCTCAATGTAAAGGGACCATTGATACAATTACAGAGAGGGGACAATCAATTCAACCATTCTCATGAAAATCATATATAAAGTTTGTATGAACATTGCTATGTAAAGTATATATCCTCTAAAGAAGCAGCAAAAGTCACTTTACATTGAAAGCGAATATTGATTCTCAATATAAAGAAGAATACTTTGAAAAACATCGAACACTAAACAAATATAAATGTTAATTCATGTTTTCTGTGGTAAAAAGAGCACCGATTAGAAAACAATTAAACTGTGTTTCTAAAATAGGACAAAACGCTGAAAGTAAACAGTAAATTATCTTGATGTTGGCCTGACTCATTATTTTACCGCAGATGTAAATATTGCAACATGTAATTAAACGAGGAATAAGCATTTCAAAAGAACACGGTTTGTTTTTTGGTAAATAATTGACTTGATTGTCAACCGTTATGACAGAAAATCAATATTTTAAATCTGTTAATCCAAAGCGATTATCCACCGAAACGAACGCAAAAGCTAAATGTATTTCTTTTTTTTACAGGGAAGTATCAATAATTTTAAAGCGATAATTTATTGTTACAAACAGTAAACATTAACAGGGCAAATTATCGATGATATTTACTGTTTTACTGTAAAATGACGTTTTTTGGACTAAAATTTACTTCCGTTTGATAATTATTATTAACAAGTGAATGTTTACATTTTTAGGACTACCTACTATGCATTAACGTCAATATAAAACCAAAACAAAACATATCTATTAACTGCAAACATAACATCGTTATAAATTTGGTAATTATAATAAACAACTCAATATAGCCAAAAAGAAGTTTCGTATTGAAACTTTTAAAGTCTCTCTTATTTACAAACATATTCCGAATGCACGACTACACATGTTTATATGAGTTTAGAAAATCCGAAGGTTTGTAAATACTTGAAGAGCATTGGTCTGTTGGTGTGCAGAAAAAAGTCAATTATGTTTTAGTATGTTGTTTATGTATCGCATTATTGAATTTAGTTACGGATCAAAATTATCAATTCTAAATATCAAAGTTGTTTACTATTTGATTTAAAAACATAGTTTTATTCCGAAACCTGTTCTAGTATTTAGTATCTACAGTTTACAGTCTACAGTTTATGTAAAATATTTTGTGTACAAGTCATGTTTCTTTTATACCTAATAATACAATATGACATTTCTGCGGTGAAATAACAGCCGTGAAAATAAACAAATTGTTATTTTCACCGGTGAAAATAACAAATTTTCGGAACTACTTTGTCTATGTTTATATAATCATATCAATATTTTTATGATCACGAGTGAATTCAAATCGGTATTTCACCGAATTCAACAAATTGTATTTTTTTAAATGATTTTGTTCACCGTTTATTTACATTTAAGAGTTTAACTGGAGAATTTCGCTGAAATGGTAACGCCATTTCGTCGAAAAAATGACGTCTTTTTGTGTATTGAAATGTATTGAGGCATGGCATGGGAGAAAGGTAAACTTTTCAAGGAAAGGGAAACAGCTGTTAGTTTTAAAAAAAAACGGGCATAAAAGAAACATATTTTTTATGTCAGTGTAAGATCGTTTGTTATTTCACTCGCAGCCACGAGTGAAAATATTATTTTTCTATGATCACGAGTGAAATAACAAACGCTCCTACACTGACATGAACAAATACCCTCTATTTGTTCCTTATCAGTTTGAAAGCACGCAATAATGATGCTTTATCGATCAACTCTGTCGACCAAGTACGCAAAGTAAAAAGGGGTGGGTTTGTATTTTGTGATATGGATGATGAGTTGAAGTTAGTTGCTATTTGACTAAATTTTATTGATTAAATTTTAATGTTAACTTTAACCTTAATGTTTTAAAGTGTAGCAATTGGATATTTAATATAAACAAATGTTATCATTTAATGGACAACATACATCATATAATCACGGGCTTAAGTATAGATATTACTCAATATTTATTGACGCTAGCAAGATTTAATTTTCAAGATTGTATACACCATTATTTGACTGGAAAGTATGTGTTGTGAAATAAATTACTTTATTATATAGTAAGTTGCTTTTATTTATGTTGTAGTTGAATAGGAGGAATCCGTTGTGAAAAAAACGCACAGCGTAAATCAGATATACAAGATATACTGATATGATAGTGCATTATTTCATGACGTGAAAGTTCTATACATCGACAATCATGTGTGTTGTGTTATATCGTTGTTTGTGAACCCTTACCCACTCAGAAGCAAAGTAACAGTGGCTATGTGCAAACAGCATAAAACCAGAACAGCCTGCGAGTAACTCGCAGTCTGTTCAGGTTTTTTGCTGTTTGCCGCTCATCAGTATCTAAGTGTTAGAAATGAAGCCTTTAAAACTTGAATTTAGTAAGAAAGGTCTGTAATTAAATTTAACTTTTAAAGGGACTACAACTGTGTCCAAATACGTATCTAAGTGGTCATGGGTTAAACCTAGTACTAATATACAAGACAAGCGTTTATCACACATATAAAATATATAATATTTTACCGCTAGAACACTTCACATTCAAATGAGCGAAAGTAACACATGTAGGCCAGATGATATTCGAATAATCAATGAATTCTTTAAAGTTGGTTCATAATCATCCGATTATGTACTATACTACAATATGGAATAAGTTTGATGTTTGGTAATAACATACATTTGACGCTTGCGATTTCAGAGCGTAAACGAATTAAACGGAATATTGGAACATATTTTGCTCTGCAAATACTGCCCACCTGCACTAGTATTCGTATTCTTATTTAAACTTGATCTTAATGATCTTTAACGAAAGAACTCACGTTGTTCATTATTGACCGTACACCAAAGACATGCAAATCACGTCTGGTTTCCTTTTCGGCGATGCCGTAGGCCGATCGGGAATCGGATTATGAAAGTGCAATAATGAAACTGATGGAAACGACTTAATAGTATGCAAATTTCGTTTATGTAATCCATAACAACTGCATGGTGGATGTATATGTCGATTAATAGAAATATATAGAGAAATTGTAAATTTTGCTTAAAATACACATTTTTATTTACACTTTATAATATTTAAAAATACACTTATAGGCTAAAATAGACAGTATAAAACCCGTTTCATATGAAACACTAGTATATGTTTTTTTTAGAAAGATTTTGATTATTCTCGACGATTGAACCCTCGTATCCATAACATCGATACAATTGTAACAAAGAAAGTATCTGAAAGGCATGTAAATTAACATCGAAAGTTATGAACTTAACGTCATATGAATCGTGTGAGCATGCGTGACGTTTGAAATCTCTCAAACAACTTTTCTGATAAATGTCAGATGTTTACAAATTATTTATGTGCAAAAACACCATGATACATAAGGAATCTAAATAATGGTTAACCGAGGCACCTTTTTAATTGACATTTTATATAGTTTCTGGATTTGACTTGTTTGCTATAGTATGCTAACATGCTTGGGCATCGTTATCTTACATGCTCGTTTATTGGACAAAAGTTATGTAATTCACCTATTTCATGCCTTTGTTTTTCACTTATTGATAAAGTTGACGGTAAGCGCACTGAAAACTAACATAACAAAGTGAAGAAGAAAGCATATGATCGTTTGATATAATATTCATAATAAAAACAACTGAGATTAGTCATCGCTCTGTCTAGACTGCAATCGACCGACAATCACGAGGTCATTGTAAATTCATTGCAGTTTATTATACAAAACATTCTCGTAATTACTAAAGAACATGGTAAATCATCTAAGAATGGTATGCATATTGCCATAGGAATATAACACAAGTTTATATGCATAACCCCGTAATTATAAGCCTTATAATACACTTATACTTTATGTATCGAAATCCGAATATTGTAAGAGATTCAGTGTAAGTAGTCATTTGTTTAAAATACTCAACTCGTGATTTCTCTTTAGACAGAAAGTTTCTACTCTCATATTTACATTAGCTATGTTAAAAATGCAGTGCTCTAAATTCCAGCAAGAATTTATAAACCCTTATCTGCATTTTAAAGGCTAAACAAGTATTATGTCTCTAAAAAATGTTTGGACTTTGGTATGTTCTTATATATGCATACAATCGATCGTTTCTCGTGCTAGGCAGCGTACTTTTAAGATAGCATTATAGGTTAATGTACATCTTCTATATGATTTTTACAAATTATGAAATGACTTTGGCCATTGGCAGCAGAGATCATGTATAATTAAATAATCAGAATACTTACCTTCAATCGATGTCTGAAAGTTTAACATTTGATTAAGCTTTCATTTGGTGATATTTCTTAAACTGTTCACAGGAAGTATATGTAATAAAACATCATATGAAACAGCAAGGATTCTAAGATATTTAAATTCAGCAAACCGCAAAAGATAAAAGAATTGGTTTATTGGCGAGAGGCTTACTCGTGATTTTAAGACATACTAATGCAATCTCATTAGTTATTTCACTAATGCAATAAGTAACCGTTTCCGGGTATAGCTAATTTTACTGTCTTCAGGGAATAACGTTTATTTTTAGACCAAACCTCATTAGCCAGGTGTCGGAATCACAAAAATGACCACTCCCTTTTGGTATTTATAATATGTTAGGAAATATTTTATGCAATAAATCTTCTCATATTAAATTTACAACTGCTATGCTAAATTAAACAAATGGTTTCGCTGGCGTTTTCTTTCCGTTAAAAAATATATATACTATGTATACGTGTCAGAAAAATGTTAAAAACTTTCGAAAACAAATTAAAATCAAATAATCAGACTGTGAAGACAACTTTGTTAATAGTAATAATACATACGGAATATTACGCTAGTCAATTGTTCGAAGAGTTTGTATCACTCGAGTGGCTTGTGTGATGACGTATCACACGAGAGGCGGAGCCTCGAGTGTGATGCGAAATAGCACAAGCCACGAGAGTGATACAAACTCTTGGAACAATTGACTAGCGTAATATTTCTTTTATAATATACAACAACTAACAAAAACAGTTAACAATTGAAATTTTTACTTTAAAAAAACTGACAAAACAATGAATCAAACGGTACGCCATAGTTTATTTAAGACGCGTATGAATACAGTTTATGTAAATTAACGTGTAAACATTCGATCCGGGAAAACACAGGTTTCTGACACGCTTAGCTTAATGCCATCGTTAATCCAATGTTTATAACAATTAAGTTGACAACTTTAATCCGATGTTAATAACAAAAACGTTGAAACAATATGCACTTCAACTTCTTCCATGTCTGTATCGAAACTGAGTTTAAACCACATTATTTTATTGTATTCCTATCGAAATATACATTTATGCATGATAAACACACACTCCAAAATACGTTTTGAATTCGTTCGATGTTTTTAACAAATAGTTTACTGTTAAAAAACACCACGTTCGACATGTCCTTAAATTCCATAGAGTTAAGATAAAACTATTGTGTTCCGTCACAGAAATGAAGTCACACGATGTACTACGTAATATATTACGTAATATAAAATATTTCTATTTTCGGTGCGCGTTATGTGACTAAATGGGTCGAAGTAGACCGGCTAGTATGGTAATACGGAATTGGAAACAGCGAGTAGCGTAATACGGGATTTTTAATTTCAACGATTGATTCAACCTGTATTTTGTTAAAAGCATTAAACAGGTTTATAATAAAAGTCGGTACCTATAGGATTTATATAAATGTATTATATTTCTTAAGCCTCTATTTTTGAAAAAAATAAAATATAATTTAAGCTGAAACAACTGATTTTAACAAAAATAGAAAAGAAGTACAATTATTATTATATTTACACATTTTAGTTTCGTAAAAAATAAACTGATAGGATGTTTTGGAGATGCAACCGATTTAATAAAAAGTAAAAGTTTGAAAACAAGACAGACGCTGCCCACCAATTATGGTATATCATTACAAATATTATTTGCAATGGAATTCCCCTTAGCCTACATGCATGATTGTCCTATACGCATGCCGGGAATTCGCCGTTTTAATTGTGTTGACATTAAATTATTGAAAACAGATAAATTTCATGAGGCCTGTCACTTTTTTAAGTTTTTTGTTTAGGTTAAGGCACACATTTGTACCATTGCTTCTTTCAGTGCATGTAAACATGACGTTTTTTCACTGGTAAAATATATTCGATATTTAAAATCATTTAGTTATTACATATTCTAAACGATAGACTGTTTTAATAATAACATATAATAATGATTAAATATCTGATTCATCTAGAACATTATCGTGTTTAAATGTAAAAGTATCGATATATTAACACATCAAATCAGCATGGGTCATTATTCAAACGTCTTGCGTGTAAGATCAATAACACATGTAGAAGTCATTCTCCTGTATGATTTTGTTACATTGCAAACGCGTTCCAGTCCTGCGATGATAATACCATATTGTGTGCAATTATTGACTGCTTGGAGTTACAAATATGTTTTCCATAAGATACCAACATAATGTATGCAAATACATATGAATTTAGATCATATGAACCTTAAGAAGAATTTAGAAATGGGATTTATAAGTGATGCCTGCCTGCAACTGAAACGTTTTCAACAAGAACAATAGAAAGAGTGCATATTTCTTATACATCTAACAAATATGACATATGACATGGTCATCTTATTGTTTTTCAAAACAAATAGTCACATTTCCAAAATTGTAATAAGAGAAATTAAACACAGCGAAACAAACTATACAAAAACAAAATGTCAGTTCATTTGATGAAGTTTGGGGGTAACATTGCGTGAAGTTATTTTTAAAAACAGTAACTAAATCAGCACAGCAAAGTGGTTTTAACAAATATAGCGTCTGTTTATTTTCTTTACTACACAGGTACATTTTACAACATGTCCAGTGATATTAATTCGTAACAATTACAGTGTTTCTTAATTTTTATATCGAAACCGATATATATCCGCTAAGTCCGCGTTGAAATAAGTATATACTTAACGTGAGTGGTAATTAAAAAAAAGCAATCAAAATAACATTAAAAAATAAGAACACACAGAATAAACTCGCAGTTTTACTTTTGGCAATATAATGATTTTTGCACTCATTTAAGGCTACAAGACGGTTAGCTTAATTTACCATAATGATTTGATATCATTGACTCGGACCTATACCTACACTTAGACATCAATTGAAAAGTATTGATCTTGTTTGATCACGATGGAAAGTTCTTTTTGATCAAATATATTGTATGCGCTTTCCCGCTGAATGTACATGTTGAAAGCTTAATTAGCGGGCTTTGTAGCTTTTTTCAGCCAACATTACATAAGGCTGGGTTCTGTAAAACTTATATTGCTGATAATCTACAAAGAAATAAGAAAAATGATAACAAAATACAACTTATTAACTCGACAAATGATATAAGCTTTTAAATAGCAGTAGAAGGATGTGAGACGTAAATCCTTGCTGTGATATTTATTTTTGAATGGCACACGATTGATTTTCCAAAGAAATTCGTACGTTAACAAATGTGTTTAAAAATGTCATAGTTTATATCCGCGCGTTTAAAGTAAACACACGCAAGCGAACACGCAGGTACGCACTCAAAGCATTGAACTCAGCTTAAGTATTGGATGCGTTTAGATAACAACAGCAACTTTTGTTTTAACCTCACAAATTATCGAAGAAATCTGTATATTCGTGTACATTTAATTTGTATTCATGACGTTTATCACCTTAAGCTATCCTGGGTGCCAATCAAGTGATTGTTCATCTTTGTCGTCGGCTAGTATCTACACTAACACCCACTCAGCGAGGGATGGAATTTTACTTCGCAAGTCTTTTTCAAGGAAAATGGATTTATCACGAATGCAACGATATACGATTTGACGCGACAAGTGTCATTATGGAAATATTTCCTCTTGGGGCTGACGACTTCAGACCACAGGAATATGATTTAAATTGAGGAGGACAATTTTATGATGTTATATAGCAAATAAAACCATGTAGATCGTGTGGTTCAGAGAAGAAAATTGCCCAAGGTGTTTCTACATACATATAAGAAAAACAACCAGAATGGGCCTATACAATGAGAAAGTGGAGGCAGAACATTATATACCAAGCTATTAGCTATTATAATATAAACATAACAAAGCTATCGACGGAAAGCTATTTTGATATACCTATCACAAATGGGGCACATAATTATCCCAATTTGTACACGTGGCAATTAAATTATAATTACATGAATTATTAAGTTGTAATGATATGTTATGTTATTTTTTTAGTATTTAAAAAAAATCTCTCATCATTCATGGAAAAAATTAAAACTATGTTATGTTTTTTTGGTGAGGGATTCGCGTGAGGGGTTCATTAAATCAAAAATAAAGATCTAGCGATAAACCAGCATTAACGAAAAACGATGACAACCATTTAATTCAAAGGTGGTTAAAGACATAAACAATAATGGCTTAGATTATGGGACATACAGTTCTGAATAATATTTATATATAAGTCCACTGAAAATAATTTGTGCCATGTTGAACTCGCTTTAATAAACCCCTGCACATGAGAGGATGCGGTGAGTATCAAACACTTTATTAAGCATGCATACGATTACAAATTAACGTACATTTTAAATTGTGAATGCTAAATAAACATAAAGGACTCTCAACATATCCATTTTGCCTAAAGTGCTGAGCAAGTTTCCTCTTCCGTATAATTATAAACACAAACTATATTTTGAGTTGAGCAAGTCATTTCTCTTTATGAAATGTGTAACTCTTTTGAACTTTGATTTTACTTTTCAGATCTAGGTCGGTTTGAACAACCTCATTGATAATAGGCATACAATAATATTCGAATTAATATTAAATAAATCAAAAACGATACGAACCTTAAAATTTGCAGACAAATTTCAGTCATTTATTTTTCATTAACTCTTGAACTCATCACGTACTGTAAACAGTAAAACATACGTCAATTCTGATGATTGACTTGTCCTTTCGTATGGTTTATGTCTGCTGCCGAATGTTGTGTTCATCAGCCCAATTTAGGGGCTCTTGGAATATCTGATTCAGTCGTTGTACGATAACTGTATTCTAAACTCGATTATCTATTTAAAAATTAGTTTTGTAAGAACGGATTTCGATTTAACAGGGCTTATGAGATATGTTCCGATGAGAAATCGACAAATTTACATTAACAATAAGTCTTGTTTACAAACTATTGCATGGTTCTTGGATACCATGACTGTAAAAAAAAAGCATTCACTATTATATTTTAATGTAAATCATAATAAACCGTTAATGGGATTTGTTCGCAAAGTTTTAAATATTTGAAACATGCTATCAAATCAGTTTATAACACCTCAATATGTACTAATAACACTTAAATGATATTATCTAAAATAAGTATATATAGGCATTTAATAGTTATTTTTAATAATCATCTTTAATAATAATAATATCTAGTACAAAGCCGATGATACCTTAACCAAAATTCAAACCCTTGACGTTTATGAGCAAAATGTGTTGCATTTTCTAATTGTCCTACGTGTGTTAAAACGAAAAAGCGTATTTACAAACATTTGTTAGTAAAACACGTTATTTGCAAATCATCGTAGAGAAGCGTCAACACGCTATATATAACGCTTTTACAATTATTTTATTTATTGCGTTTTCTATTTTTCACTTGTATTAATAATATTAATATAACATATGTATACTTATATGGGTATGTGGATCTCATAT
Source organism: Dreissena polymorpha (assembly GCF_020536995.1). Taxonomy (NCBI): domain Eukaryota; kingdom Metazoa; phylum Mollusca; class Bivalvia; order Myida; family Dreissenidae; genus Dreissena; species Dreissena polymorpha. The sequence continues at coordinate 120,871,455 of NC_068358.1, read as the reverse complement.
TCGTTTTGGTGTCTTTAAAACTTGTTTTAAAAATATCGTGCCAACTATTTTTTTAATGGTTGAAAACCTCTATGCAAAATTTGAGTCATTAACTCAATACAACCGGTCTGAACCATTACAAGTTTACATCGACCTTTCCATTTTAAATGAATGATTAATGATTCATGCCGTTAAGAGTGGTTTGTCTTGAGTCAAAATGTTTTGAAATTGGTAACTTTCCATAAGGTTTGTTATATGATGCTGAAAGAACAATGGCCGATAAGTTAACATCTACTACTTACAAATTAACTTCATATTTATGTTACCGTAAAACAAACGAAATTGAAACCAGCTTAAAAACTAAAAAAATTGTAAATTTAAACCAACCACACAAATCCCACGTATTGACAATGAACTGGTAAAAACAATACTTATTTAGTTATTCGTACACGCATGCAAGCTATGCAATACAAATATAAAGTCTATTTGACAAAAAGATGCCGTAAAAGTAGACATTGGTATTTCGTTTCACATGTTAACTGCAAAGAACAATTCGAAAAATTAAGAAAAAAAAGCCCGAGGCTAATGTTATGCCTCTCGCTAGTCAGATAAAATTGCTGCCTATACTATGTATATTACTAAACGTTTAACTACAATATAAAGACGTTAAAGATAGAGAATTAACAGGTATTTTTATACAACATAGGAAAAGGATAATTCTATAAGTTCTAGTGCACAAAATGAAAAAGACTAGTATATATATATATATATATATATATATATATATATATATATATATATATATATATATATATATATATATATATATATATATATATATATATACAAATATAATACGTTACATTCATAAGAATTATCAATTTCGTAAGAAAGAGACGAAGGGGATGTTGAGAATTATAAAAATTGCAAAAAGACAAGGAGCAGTAGCGGGACGAGGCATCGTTAGGTAAATATGATCTGTTCATGAGATGAAGTAACGTTATTAACTATGGCTGTCTCGGATGAAGTACTACACATGTTTGCATTCAAATGCATCTGCTTCGTATGATCCGTTTTCTCTACACCGAAGATAATAAGTTGAAAAGCTATGGTTTTGAAACAGGACTGATTTACAAATAAGATTTCTCTTTTTTAATGTATATAAGAAAAAGGATGGGCCATACAATATACCCTTGGGGAACACCATCGTTGATATATAGTGAGGCTTATTTGCAACCGGAAATTACAACACACTCATGTCATTTAGATAATATTTTGACCAAAATAATTTGCCCGTGATACCACTCAGACGGAGCTTATGATTAGTCCTTTTTGCCATAATCTAATAAAAGCCTTTAAAATGTTATAACATTACGGCTCTTATCTTTAAACTTTCTTCAATCGTTTTGCAACAGGAGTTTTATACCAAGGAGTGTTGCACATATATTTGCTTCTTAAAATCTCCGTGGAACGCTATCAATACGGAAAGAAAAAAATGAAAAGATTTGGAAATAGACTTGCAATCTCAGCTGCGATTTGTTTAAAGATTTGCTATTCATTTCGTCCGGTTCTGAGACCTTTCGAATGTTCATATCTTTAATAGAAACAAAGGCATCTCGACGAGAACTGATCTTTTAAGATTTGGCAGTCGGACGCGTGGGAATTTAAGTTGTGAAAATCTGAACAGTTAGAGTATATCGCGATTTGACGAATGCATTTATGATATTTGCTTTATCAAGGGGTTCCTAATATATGGTTAAATTGTGAATTAAGTGAGGCAACTCGTTCAGCATGGTGTTTTTGTACGTTTTATTTAATTTCAAAGAAGTCGGGTGATGTGTTTTGATTTCACTGATCAGGTAAACAAGATTATCAAAGTGAAATTGTTTCTCTGATCTGACCAGATTATGGACATAGTTACTTTGTTGGCGATAAATGTGCCAGAACAGATCCAAATTGGTTGACAAGGTTTTCTTGTATAATCGTTTTCGGCGTCTGATTTCCTTTCCTTTCGTATGTTATTATTAATTTATGGAGTTTAATCAGCTGTTAGTGTTCTTATCGTAACTATATTTGATGGTATTGTTCCACTCAAATTTTTGTTCAAGTTGTCACACTTTATTGTAGTCCCCATTTGTGTATGTCCATATTTAACGTTAATTATTAGACCCATTTTTCTTGATGAAGCTTATAACGCAGTAGACTGGACAATAATCAAAATTGTTGATTAACAAATTGTTCTCCAATGCCACTTTTAGCACTAGATTTCAGTGAAATAAGTAGGTTCTATTATAATCTGGAAGAAATTATAGTGTGAGAGAAGAGGGTATATTATTTTTATCTTTCCCTGTGATTTAATTTTGTCGAGAATAAAGGCACGGATATAAAAATCCATTATAATAAATGCGCAGGTACAAGATGGTCTTTAGAAGGAGCCGAATAAAAGACGCCTTCCATTTGATACTTAAGTGCGACCAAATGCATTACACCTCGTCTAGTGAGTTGATATGGTCGCTAAACTGCAAAGTGTTAAGATTTTATATAATAAAACTAGAATGCCTCTTATGGGCACCGGTTCCTCTATTCCGTCTAAACGGCTTGTGACATGATGGGGAAAGTAAATCGAAGGTGTCAACTGTAAAACTAAGCAACGTGTCAATTAAGGCTATACTATCGAAATCATTCAGGACAGCACATACACATATTTTGATTGGTGAGGAAGCTTTTTACGTTGTAAACGACAATTATGCGTAAATGAATTAGTTATTGAAGAAGAGGAAGACGTACCTTGGATGAAGATATACCACGAGAGCTTGATTTTATGGACATCGCCACCTCTAAGAAGAAATATTTCCAACCAGCAAAGTATAAATTTCAAAGCTATAAATGTATTTAAGCCATTCAGTTTTCATAATAACTACAAGCACAAACCTATCCTCATCATGTGCAATCCTAAATCAGAATACATTATGAAATACACGGCTAGACAATATCATTACAAAAGCTAAAAGAAAAAGTATGAGTATGTTTAGGTAAAAAATAACACAATAAGCAAGCAGTTTTGCCATGTTCTTGTATAACTGAGTTTTTAATTTCTCATTTGATACAAAATTATTGAACTAATATTCAACGATCGTGATAGTAACATACATGTACAATGATGCACGCAACGTGGTCTTAGTAATACATCTGAAATATATGACAAGTTTTCTACGAATCTTGGCGTATATGCCAAAGCTTCGTGTTAACAGGAAAGTAACTTTAAGTGACCATTCATGTCAATATATAGCCGCAATATTTCAAAACCATATCTGATAGACAACTTGACCAGAGCTATAGTAGTTCACAAACCTCCACAAATATATGACCACAATTAATCACACTTCAATGAGATTGGCTAACGTGTTATGCAAAACAATGATAATTTAGGCTCCATTTAGTGTAACTAAATATCGTAAATAATTAACATCACAGAATGGGATTGTAAATAAAACCAATTGACTAATATGGCGCAATAAACTCAAATATTGCGGTTTTCAAAGCAATATATTCTTTAAATATATGAGTTTAATATTACTATAAGTTATAAAGGCTCTTAATCATTTTAGATCATTTAAGAATGAAGCTATTTTTGTCAATTGCGAAGCAGTATAATATCACAATTCATAATACAAACACCTACGTAAGTGCATATGTATCATAACGACATAATAATCAAACAAATGATGCAATATACATCATTTGCATTAAGCAGGTGTTTATTGTATTTTGCAGACAAAACAGAAATATTAGCCATTAGTGTTCATGTCTGGCTGTCAAAACCATGTTACCATACCCTAATGTGCGACGGAAAGACATAACTTTCATTTGAAGTACGTCAGGCTTTAATGTAACAAACAATGATCAATTCTGAAAACAAAAGCAAACCCCAAAACAAAAACAGACACAACACCGAAATAAAACTATAATTTACAGCGCATGCAAAGCATATCAGGTTCAATCCGCACATTGTATGTATGATTCAATCTGATCAGAGTTTGTATGGATTTTCTGGTGGAAATATATACTTAATTGTTGTTGATATTACCTATAGGTCTCGAAACTATTCCATCGAATATTTATGGATCTACTGAGAATATGTTGTTGATACGTTATGATATGTGATATCAGATAGTTCTGACGTAGGATGGTCGAAGTTTGAGAGGTTTGCATAAGCGGTTTGTGGAGCTTCGTTTTTGTTTTTTTTAAATGACACCACTTATTAGCATTAAAGTTGTTTTGGTCTTTATTCTGTACCGTATAGATAAATCGATAGCGACACGATCAATACAACTAACGTCATATTGAAACTTTTCGTTTGCATAAATTGCAAGAAATTGCTTAATGTCTGTGTAGACTCAAAATTGTACAATTATATAGATTAGTTAACGTTATATAGTAATTAAACTTTCGTTTTGTTTTAAAATAGTATAAAATAATTAAATATACCTTATACACGCCATTTTAATAATGTATAAAATAAAGCTGATGGTCAAACATTTTTGTCAATGTTCTTATAGGTAAACAACAGAGAAACACAACAGTAAATAGCCAGTCCTTGCTGACTGATTTCACCCGGAAGAATGAACGATGTGTATCTACTTACGAATCTCCAGTGGTGGATCAGGTGTTTTAGTTGTAGACGATCAAAAGTAGCCGTGTTGTGTAGGGATTCATACTGTTTATCTGGTTCAACATAGACACTGAACATTAAGCGATATGATTTTGTGTTTTTCGATCCCTTATTCGGTCCTAGTGGCACATATAAACAGGACGCATGTAAATGCATTGTACATTTTCGTGCAAATAATCTCATTAACTGAACATTTGCCATCAATCATAATACAAAAACATTGCTCATGTTAAACCAAAATGTACACTTCTTAATGCTAACATTAATGCCGTATCACGAAATGCTAGAATTTACTGTCGTCTTTTAAAAATTGAACAGCTTTTAAAATTGGTTTATTAGTGAATGTCAAATAAATAACTTTGTCAATGTGACAATAGATCGACGTCCGAGAAATGTTATATAATGTTTGACTGAAAATATACGAAAAGCTAGAATTTACTGTCGTCTTTTAAAAATTGAACAGCTTCTAAAATTGGTATATTAGTGAATTTCAAATAAATAACTTTGTGAATATGACATTAGATCGACGTCCGAGAAAAGTTAAATAATGTTGACTGAAAATATAACATTTTCATAAATTACCGGACTACATATGCATGATAAATTATTAGAGCTATGGGCATGGTTCTGTTTGGCTTCATCAAAATTTTAGAATCGTGGTAAATTTGAATCTCGTTCCGACAAACATATTTTATATTGTAAAATCGAACTTAATTAGAAAACATAAGAAGTTATCCAGGACCAGTCAATTTAATATATCACACATATTTGTGTCAAAATATAACATTATGTATACAAAAAAGAATAAACCATTGTCCTTCCAATGCGGCATTTACATGTTAACATTCACAGATACAAACCTAGAAACAAGACACTATCTATAACCAGTATGTAGCTTACTGTAGCCAAAACTCGATTGAACAAAAGTTTCGTGATTTTTTTGTTACCACATTATAGCCAAGAACGGAAAACAAATGTTGGAAGCATGGCGCAACTTATTGTTATATTTTGTATATGTTATGCACAATAGCGGTGAAGTAATTCCTTACAAGATCCACAAGTGTTTAATCACATTTGTGTTATGTTATATGCCCGTTTGCAAGCACAGTAATAAACACAAATACATTTGTCTAAATAAGTTGTGCTTTTGTTATCAAGGCACAAGACTATCACTCCTTTAAAAAACGACTGGCTGAAACGATTAATATTCATTACCATTTCTTTGCCTACAGGTTACACGATTTTGTTTATACCTTGTTTATATATAAATTTTCAGTGTTGGTTATGCCTTAAAGTTTATTAAACAACGGATTTTATGTTGTATGCATTATGATATAATATTTAGCAGGTTGAAGATTAAATCACATAATACGTATGAACTTAATTTGAAAAAAGAGAATAAGGATAAGGTTATTTTTTTTAATTATGTTTCAAGGTATTATGTGTTTTCATCTTAACACCTGCTACATAATTTCTGAAAATAACCGATTGCAGATAGCATGGTTATTTTTTCTTGCACAAACACGTACATAAATCACTCAAAATACATTAATGGTTCAAGTAGTGTATCTTGACATAACTGTTACTTTAATGATATTATAATAAGATCATATCATGCAAAATGGATGCATTAATAATACCCAAGTGATTTTGCAAATGTTTGCATGGGTGTTTGCCTAAGTGTTCACCTAATCGCTAGGGATGAGTGTGATGTACTGTACTACAAGCGGTGTTAAAAGTCACTGTAACGAATTTACTTGAAGGCTTCTGTTTTTTAGCTTGTATATGATATATCTTTGTTGTGTGTATATGTTTTTATATGTATAGTGCGTTTAATATTTAATATATCATGTATCAGGTGGGCATACCAAATGTATTTATGTAATAATTATTTTTCACGCCAAAGAATACGAAGGAATTAAATGATCAAAATAAAAAATAGGTCTTTTCGGATTTGGTTATGACTTATGATGACTAACTTTACCCTCATACCGTTTTATTGTAATGTCGGACTTACTTGAAAAGAAAACATTTGGTAATAATGTCAATAGATCAAAAACATATTTAATAATATCACTTATATTTCGCATGAATACGAAATGATTGTTTGATAATACATATTTAAACAAGTACATATCATCAAATTAACATAATATCTAATTAGTAAGAACCAATAAATATGGCGATCAATGGAAACCAAGCTTTTCTTAATTGACTGCTCGTGCTATTTTAATATTTTCATGGGTTTGCCGTTGAGTGTAGACATGCCAACAGTGTATTCTCAAAAAATACCAATATGACGCGGTTTGGTCATGGTGCGAACATGGTTTTCAAAACTGTATCAACCAGTTGAGTTGTATGATAACTTTGGATTTCCATAATCCATAAACTTAACTAAACAAGTAATATCAAACATAATAAACATAATATAAGATATATGAAAATAACTATGAATTTACAATTAAAACACATATTGATGCGTTCTGAGCGCTGACTTCAAACTTGGGAGTGTATGACATTTCAGTTCCAACAGCAGACATCATCACAGTTACTGTATTTGTAAAATAACACTCAATACGTAAATACAAGTTGAATAATCAACTCTTTCAATTCAAATAGTCAAATTTAGATACAATAAATGTGCCAAATATAGTTCTTAATTAAACAAAAAATGTTTAAATGTCTGTTTGGAATGTTTAATATAAATAGCAATGTATTTATGACGTAACCGCGTAATTACATTCGTATTTTGATAGAATAGTCATACAAGAGGATAATTTTTGCGGAAGAAATAAAACTAAACTATTTCTAAAAAACCTAAATTTGTTTGAATTTGTAGGAATTCAATGTAAAGCTTTAAATAAATAACGTTTAAATTTACTTTAATATTAGGAACGTGTTTTTGTACATGTCTGCGCTTTAAAAGTCGTTGTCATGTAATGTTTATGCTCACATCTTATTAGATATACAAGCATAAACAACTTCATATCAATATGTAAGCATTTTTAAATTGGTTAAATGATACACAGAGTGAGGAATGAAGGTTCAGTAAATGAACCGTCTGGTGAGTTTTGCAAATGTTAAGCTAGAACTAAGATGTTTGCGAATTTTTTTTAAAGCACCCATCATACAACGCGGATAAGAACACAGGTGAGTTGAAAGAAGAAACATGTGTTCACCATGATATAGTGTATGTATGTGTTATTTCAACATGTTAAGAAGTCGCTTTGATGATGGCAAATTCCAGACTGAATCTGATTAGACATTCTGGTCGGTATACACATGAGGCTCTCGGTCGACCACGAAAAGATTCCAATGATCAAAACCCAATTAGCCGAACAAAACTGTACGTATCGACCAAATTAATTAACAACCGAATGCGTAAAACCAATAATGTTGGTCGAGAAAAAAGCGTTCAGCAATCGTATGCTACCAATGCTTTGGCACACCTGACAAATGTGGTCAATATTGAAGTTTAGATTGTAATTGGTAACTTGTTGAGAAATAAAAATAAGCTATGTAAGTGACCGTTTGACTTTAATTATGAAGACAAGCATGCATTATAATGCTAAGAGCGTAATCTGTCTCGTTTATTCAGTTTCTTCATTTTATTACGACCATTACCTAGATCATATAGTACAAACAAACTATCTGACTCAAAGTACATGAATCATGCCATTAACTAAATATTACAATGCACACACAGTAATTAATCATGTCATTAATTATAATGTACAATGTGAACAAACTAAGTACTCGACTCGTGTCGTTTACTAAATAATTTAAAGTGAGATTGTACGAATTTTATATGTGTTAAATTGTAATATATTGATAAAAATATGTTACAATATCACAAAATAGGAAAGAAAAATTATACATTGAAGACGAATGTCATAAAATACAGCAAAGCCAAATTAGCGCCCCGTACTGATTGTGACGAAGATATTTCGTACATATTTTCCAACACTAACCGAATCATTCGTCTTTTTATAAGGATTGGAGTAAGTGTTCATGTCTCGTATAAATAGATATCGTTGCAGGAAATTAAAATGATCCGTAAAACTAAATTTAGATTCACATCGTACATGCATGATATACATGCTGGCGAATTCGACTGTTACAGTACAGACATTTTCGATTTCAGAATTAAATATCAGGCTTATTTCGCATTTTTCAACACATATTCTTCTTAACTTTTATTTTAATTTATATTGAAATATATGTGTAGTAAGTTTGGTTTACACATTTTATATAAATTCATAAATATGTGACAAAGTCGTGCATACTCTCTTAAACAAAGCATTTGACTCGTGCACAGGATAGTTCATGATAGTTTATTTGCTATACGGAAATCGGTGCTTGCGTATACATAAAAACATACAAAATGCATATCGGTGTAATTTATAAAGGTATAACAAATCAAGTGTTTTAGTAAACACCACTTTACGTCTTTCGAAGACATATTACATATACATGGCAATATTTAGTATAATGTTTTCATATAGCGTGTCATTAACTATATATTACGATGCAAACAAACAACTTACCGGTATTTTTTGAAAAAGTTTGTTTAAATAAAATAAAAAAATTTATTTCAGACGTCTGTTGAAAAAAATATATATTCGACGAATCAAAAGTTCAAGAAAATAAAAAAATGCAAAATATTCGAACTACACACAAATAACTAAATTCGGGATTTTCTAGAAAATAATATATGTTAGTAACGTGTGTGAGGCATTCACAAAATATAAGCTAGATTGTACATGTTTTTAAAATCGAACAGCTCTCTACAAAAATTGCCGCCATTTTGAAAATAAAAGCCGAGTAAAGTATTTTACTGATTCGAAGAAAGAACTTTACTTTCAAGTAAAACTATTAAATATACATACACAATAATAAGTACAAGTATTATTTCACATACAATTTAGTACAATAACGAAGGAATACAAAAGTCGACATACTTATTCATCAATGGCAAAGTTACACTTCCGAAAAGACAGCAGCGAAGTGCTGTTGCCTCGACGCGAATTTAAATGTTAAGCATCGTAAAGGCTTTGCGAAGACAATATATTTGCAAAGTTAAGAACAATTAGTGGGAGGATTGAGGCTGACAAAAAAATACAAATATTTGTAGAAGCGTCAACGGAAGTGCATTGTGTACTTGCCTTTTTTGGGGGGTCCGCGCATGTACAAAATACCCATAATGGATTTAACGGACAACAATAGTAGCTTGGATATATTTGATCTAGCACTGTCATAAATCATCGCAAATAATGCTTTTAAGTGCACGTACGAGTGACCAATTTACATGAGTACTTTTTGTCGTAAGCAGCCAATGCAATACTCAATACAAGTACAGTTTTTATTATAATACAAGCCGCTGATACCTGAATGTAGTAATGCTCAACTGCTTACAATTTATAGACATAAATAGCTTGAAAATCTCGGTTTGTATAAAATTGAATATCACATTAAGTATTTTATTTGCAAACAAAGTGCTTGCAAAAAAGATTGACAACATAATGTATTTCAGTTACCGTTTTCTGACTCTGATGATACGTTCATTTGATGGTTCACGGTAATAAAGGATCGGTTTAACGTCTGTTGCAGAAATAAAATCTTAAAAAGAGATCGATTTAAGGGTTATCGCAAGTGAACGAAATTTTATTACAGCCTACTTATACCATACGTTTGGTTTTATGACAGGTTTTAATTGTTTAAACATATCTCCATATGCAATTTTTAAAATTTACTGGCTTCTGTATTAATGTTTATTTGTTTCGTAGTATTGGCTGTCAGCCTGTCTGCTCAACACTAAACGTCAATTTGCCGAGTTTGTTAAAAGCAAGTAAAGATAACACAACGATAGCATATAGAACGAAAGTATTTTTTTCAAAATTAAATATGGATCCCGTGTAGATTGTTTTCATTAATATTTCAATGTGACGACGTTTTGTGTTATTGACACATTTTGATACCCAGAGTTATAAAAAGCGTAAAAATAAAAGTTTAACGAACGTATGTTTTAACATATTGACTAATGCCTTTCTAACATTTATTTAATTAATACCTTAAGGTTTTGACATTCCATTCAAAGCGGTTGAAATTGATATACGGTTTATTTCGTCCGATTCACAACATTTCGTAGAGTTGCAGTTAGAAGGTAAGCTTGAGTAATCTTGATCGGTGTTGAAGGGTTTTGGATAGGTATCAAAACATATTTGTATAGAGGTAAGGAAAACGATGGAAGTACAGTTTTCTACTTTTTTTCGTCCATATATTGAATAAGACTAAAAAGTTATTGTACACAATCGAAGGCTTCAGCGAAAAAATATATTCCGAATAATGTGTTGGTTTGACCCTATTATGGCATTTTAAGAATATTGATACAACGAAGACGTGCGTGATAACATGAAAATCGATGGCTGAATAACAATCTGTCAAACGTTTTTCACGGTTCTCTACCAGACACACTTGTAGCATATTTAGTGATCCAAATGGGCTCAAAGGGAAGGAAATATTACCGGAACGTACCTTTATCAATAATTAATAGCAGAACAATTTAACTTGCATATGTTTGTATTTAAATTTTTAATTGAAATCTCAATAATATACGACAATAATGTACTATTTTGTTTAGTTATGCATATTGTGTTGAAACATGCAGATTGCATAACTGAAATATTGATTGGCTATCAATATATCTATAAAAAAAGTGTCAAACGTAAACGTTGTGAGCTTTAAAAAAGATACCCATAGCTGTGACTAGTTCACACTACGATTACAACAGATACACAGAACCTAGCATTAGCGCATCAAAATTTGGTACCAGAATCAATCGTTTAAAGTTGATTTGCAAACTGTATTTCTACGAATCAAATATGTTTCGGAATGCTGCGTGCATTCTGTTATTACTATATTATTGACTGAGTCACATAGTAAATAATGCGTGTAATATTAAGACACCGTACAAAGAACGAATGTTTCGGAAATATTTGCAAATCGAATTGATTTTCGAGAATTGTTTCCGTTAAATAAATGTAAAAAAAATGTTTTACAAAGTTCATTGCTCTGGTTCTCCTTATATTATAACATTATCAATACGAACGTTACATACATGTATAGTGAAAGTTTGTACTAATACAACACGTTAAATTAATATTAAAATATGAAACGTACACAATACCAAGTAATTTGAATTTTGGTGCATGTCTATTTAATATACTGTCACGTTGTCAAATGTTTATCACCAAAATCCATGTTTTTTCCCATATATAACAGTATATCACGTGATTTTCCCAGTTGACTTACCATTTATCTAGCGTGTAATTTTTATGTTAAATTACTTGTATCTAAGTACGATAATGTATTATGTCGCGTGGGACAATATATAATATCAACCTCTCGTGGAGCAAAATATATAATCGTTTTGTGACAGAATCATCATCAAGAAATCGCCTGGTACTACATTAAACAAGATATATCTTTAAAAAGATATACGGCGTTGATGTTGTAATGTTTGCGACAAGTGGAAGGAGATGGAATGAAGCGACCATGTATTTTAATGAAGGTAGTGAGTGGTAATAAGATAATATATTTTAATGTATTAACAAATAAAAAATGAAGAACAAGAAGAGGTGAAATTGTATGTTTTATTGTCAATAAGTATTGTAGGTTTTCATAATTGAACGAGTAATAGATTAGTTTCAATAGGATAAGAAAACACATTCGCCACTGAAAAACTATGAACATAATGTTGGAATGAAATAAAAGATAATGTGTTATAATGGGAACAGATGTTAGTAGAATGTAAACATAAAAGACTCAATATTGCAAGCATCATAGTGATATGATTTTTTTTGCAGAAACACAGAACTTTATATAAAAAATGAACAAAACAAAGTACAAAGAAACATATTTTCACTAATAAACGTAAATATGGATTATAATAAACCAAAGACAGATATATTTCCAACACCTATATATTTCCTTAGTATCGCAGGCTACCGCCCCCAAACTCCCGCTTTGTCGATAGTGGTAAACAACTGCGTACCGGTAAAGTGCATTCTAGCCTGTTTTGTAGTGTTTAGTATGGCCGCTACGGTATGTAAACAATAGATTCTTTTAATTGTACAGACATGTGATCAATGCTATACTGCTTCGTAAACTAAGGATAAACGTTTCGATGTAATGTTTAGAGAATGTTTTTTATCATGACAGTTTTTAATTTATTGTAATTTACATGTAATTTACAATATATTCATATTTCAGTTCAAATGATATGCATCCAATGTTTTAGTCTGGGAACCAGACTACCAATGTTTACGGTGCTTTTTGTATTATTAGCCAATGCACGGGTTTTTCGGGTTTATTCATTTCGGACCTATCATGAATGAAGGTCGTCTAAAGTCAAAAGTGACGTTAAACAGCTATGCCGAAAAAATCAATACTTTCACAAGACTTCTATACAAATCATAAGTGAGTATAAAGACGTGTGTGCTCCCGGGGAGAAAGCATGAAACATAAACAAATAATACCCTCTACGAGCATCTCATAGTCGCAAATAGTAACAAAAACAACATTTGTTTTTACTTTAAAAAAACAAACATATCCTTGTTATTATTTGCATGCATGTTTACATTTACTTTAAATGTACAGCAGATGTACATTTGCTTAATATTGTTTTTAGAAACGCGTTTGAGTGAATATTTCTGGCGTGTGTGGTTCGACCTGCATTAAACCAGTTTAAACATCAACTATTTTGCAATTCAAGTTAAAATGCGTTCATCACAGTTTTGAATGTTTTATGTTTTAATGCGGATGTTCTGTTTTAACTGAAGTGGAGTAAAACAGTAATGTCTTTCCTACTTGAGTTTTGGATTTACACGGTTTGCTGTTTTATGCATAAATGCATAGCCAGCGTTACTTTCCACAGGATTCATTAAAAAAAAACAACATCGTGTAAAATCAAAAAGAGCATAAGAATGTTTCATCACACGACTAAAAAATAGTACTTTAATAAACGAAATAGATTATACAAATGTTGTTTTAAACCGTATTTATTTCATAATTCTAATTCACATTAATGCTATTTCGTTATTTGTTTCATTTTTTCAATAAAAAATGTTTCTGGGTTTAAGTGAACTGTCATTCAGGAATAAGACTAGTTTGTAATTCGTACACACAGGTATTTTCTCATATAGCTAGTTTTAGACCAAACCCCTGTAACCCAGTATGACAAAAATTACTTATCAGCTTTGGAGATTTATGAATTCAGTAAGTACGACGCCGTCAAAAAATTGGTAAGTATATGTGCCTTTAAAAAAATTATCAGTACACAATTTTAAAAATTGTAATTAACCCACGTGACATGTAATTGTTTTTCTCATTTCGAGTGCTTAAGTAAATGTCTTTGCACACGTCTGCCCGAGTTTCTGCATTTAACCAATAGCGGTTTTATTACTGTTAAGTAATTGTGGATATTGAGAATAATAAAGTTATAACAAATTCAACACGATTGCTTTACTTTTTCCATGAACATTTGTAATGTTTTACAGTTTGATTTATTTAGTACACATAACCTTGTTCATAATGTAAAAGTATTGCTCCATTAAGAAATCGATATCTCATATGTGAGCATTCAATCATCGTTCTTTTAAGACAAATACCAAATGTTACCAGCATTTTAAAATATATTACAAATGTAGCTAGCATCTGCATATGTGATTGTTACCAGCTCGCTCGCTTGAGTGTTGACATGATATAACATATAGCGAGCTTGGTTTAAACTACCATGTCATTGCAGATACAAATATGATTTCTTAGCAGAAAAAAAATTCAAGATTGTTAATTGATTCGAACGCTGCACACGAATTTCGATTATATGAAACCTGTTGACTACTTCAAATTGGAAACACGTAGTTGTCCGTCCACGGGCAGAGGAAGTAATCGAACAATTGAGGAAATATGATTGATAGCAACCGCTCAGTAATAAATAAAAAAACTGGAACTCGAATTCATTTCAGTGCTTGACAAATAATATTATATTACATGGTCTAATAATGGGATCGTCAAGCAAATAAGCCATATTCAGCAATTGTTATTAAAGCAACCATAAATATACATAGTGTTATTCATGTATATGAAGTTCGGACGGAAATTACGTCTTGTTTTATAATAACAGAAAGCAAATCAGCCTCACTTGAAGGTTTTCTCAAAGATCGTTTCAGTATTATTCATATTGTTATCAAAGTACATCTTATAGCATTCCATACCACTTCGTAACTGTTTTCTTATTATTATATCGATAACAATTTATTTCTGATGTTTATATACGAATTTAGTAAGCTTTGCTATATACAAGCTTACTTGTGGTAAATACAATTAACATGATATAAACAACGACCATTCCGATGAACTTTTTTTAAGAAATAGTATACCCTATCATGCAATCGGAAGTTCTTGGCTTAATTTGTCATTGCAGAATTTATTTAATCTACTCATCTACATTACATTTATACATGCTTAGACATTATGTGAAAAATATATATAGTGCTCGGTCAAGTTGTAAAGATGTTTCGGATTAGATTACTTTCCAGCTGCAGTTACATGACGACACGAACATTTAACTAATTGTGTTGCTCTTCAACCAAAATATAGACAACTGAATGGTTTGGTTTTCGTTTAATTGTATACCAATGGATAATATAAAAAGTAACACAATTATTAAATTAATTTAATACATAAGCCGATGATTTAATTTAAAATAGTAATGCAGGTTGAGTCAAGAAGACTTCTTGATATAATTCATTTTATTATAGCACAAGTTTAACATTTCACATGATGGTTATATCTTATATACACGCAGTTTATGTCAATAAATACAAACATAAAAATTGTATATTATGGTTATGTTTACCTCTGCAATATCTAGTATGTTATTTATGAACTTGGGTTGATGGAAAAGTTGGATCACATAAGAAACCTTTCGCCGTGAGTACATTCATATACTATAGAACAAACGCATACACACTAACCAGGCATCATCATTTGAATGATATCGGCTAAGGTATTGGATACATTACGGTCACTAAAAGTATTTTTGTTTCAATTTTTGAAGCATTTCTAGACATGTTTACATCCTTTTTTATTTAAACTATAATGATAAATTAAAATGCATTCAACAAAAGGTGCAATTTTATGATAGTACCATAACTTGAATCGAATATTATTAGACCATTACGACAATTTTACCGAACAGTTCTATGTATTTTCTTAATTTCCTGAAGAAGGTAACGATGAAAATATACTCATCGAGATTGCAGCCATGTACGCATTGACGCGTGATGTGTTTTTATGGGAAGTCCGATATCATACATTCAAGTCAATATGTGTCATTCTTTGTTAAAACAGTCAGATTAAATAATTGTACAAAGTTAATTATTTAGCTAAGTCATATACATGCACTAATTTATTTATTTGATGTATACTTATGTTAAACAAGATTGCAAATGTAAACGAGTCGTGGCGGTATGTAAAAGGTGTAAACTTCGAATCATTTACAATAAATATGCGAGCTCAAATGAGCGTGGTACTTTGCTATGTTAAGTAACCAATGTTCCATTTACACGTTCCGAAACGTTAATCACAAAAGTTGTTGTTGGTTACTTTTTGTTTTAATGAAATTATTTCTTGTAGCCCCTAATTTTCTAACCTTTTTCAAATGTCATAATTAATAAAGTTCAAGAAAATGTATAAAATGAGGCATAATGCTAAACATCAATCAAATATAGGCATACTCGTTGGTAAAGTAACTTATTTGTTATGCCACTATTGCACATTTACGTTGGGGACGCTGACATGATATTTTAAAGTGTTATCGGATATCCCATCCGATAACACTTTTAAGCTCCGCCCATTAATATAATTTTTTTAACTCCGCACACATTTGGGTTCACCATTATTTTGTGCAACGTTCTTTGTTTGCCTAGTCCCGCCCATACTGAGAACTACTTTTTTGTAGGCGTGAAATGTCGCTTACGTCGTTAAAATGTAAACAAACTGAACCATTCATATTGTATTCAGAAAAATAAAAAAACAGTAAGTAATAATTAAAACTTATATCATTAAAAAAGTTTATAAAAAATGGAAAGCATGAAAGGAATGAGCATTCATCTATGGGAAAAATAAAACAAATACAAATTTGGGCCTCACTTGCTTCACTTAAAAGGAACACAAATTATACAGCATAATAAGAAACATTTAACTTAACAAAAAAAACTTGATACGCTTTAATAAAACAAATAATTATGAGAGATTTGAACAAAAAAGAAGAATTCAGGACAACTTATACTTTAAAGACGCAAATGCTTTCCTTTGTTGTGTCACTCTTTAAATAGCAAGGCAAACAAGTGAATATCATACACAATAAATCAATGTCGACATTTTTTTTTTCTAAATAATAGATGCTTTCTTAGTTAATACCTGCCATTACTTATAATACATGAACAATTAAAATTTTAAGAAAAATTCTAAATAATTAAGATTTTTTTCTTAGTCAATACCTGCCATATGATATCTAATAATACATGAACTATTCAATTTTTAAGTGTCTGAAATCAAAATTGTACATGAAACTGGTTCTGTCTCCACATCTTTAACAAAACAGAAAATGTTTGTGTACACTGGTAGTCTGGTAACCTGAAAATGAAATAAAGAAACCTTGATAAAAACATAATAAACACTCATTGAACAACTACTTTTAAAATAAAAATATAGATCCATAAATTATTATAAGACTATTTATTTGAATTAAGATCTATAGCATTCAAAGATAAAACAATAACAAAAAGACAACAACAAAACTTTTGTCAATAATAAATTTGTTGAAAAAAGTTTTACCTTTCCAAAATAGTTATTAGATGGGTTGATTTGAAGCTGTGCCGGAATGCAGAGGGGGTATATCTTGAATTCTTTGAGAGGCAGAAAAAGACTGAGGCCGGTTAAACTGATAAGGCTAGAACTGTATCACCAAGAACTTGGGGGAATGATCATGACCCATCAAAATGTGTTGTTGCAACTTTCTGCAATTTAAATTTAAAAATATATAAAATAAAATATAACAAATCCAAAATGAGACAAAATGTCAAAATAGAGATTATTAAAATAACATTTTTATAGCACAACTTGAACAAATTACAATTTAGACAGGCACACAATAACATTATCAAAAAAATGATAATATAGGCATATGAAATGGCCGTAAACAACTTAAAAAATAATAATTAAGAATTTCTTCACAAATTTGAACAATGCGCAACTAATTTTTTTTCACAATTTTGAACAGTTACAACTCATTTGTTCACAATATTGAACAGTGTGCAACTTAATTTTCCACAATTTTCAAGATTGCGCGGCTAATTTTTTCACAATTTTCATCATTGCGCGACCTATTTATCACAATTTTTAACATTACACTACTAATTTTTTCACAATTTTCAATAGTTTGCGACTGATATTTTCAGAATTTTAAACAATGTGCGACTGATTTTTTCACAATATGAACAGTGTGCGACTCATTTTTTTCACAAAATGAGGGGGCCGAGGTGGCTGCACAAAGATAAAAAAAGCCCACTGACAGAAATTTTATCCAAAAAATAGGTCATTGCTTATCGGAGCTAAACAACCCAGTCTACTTTCAACAAGCACACATACCAATGACAGTAGGACTACTAGCACTGACCGTTGGTTGATCAGCATGAAAATGGGTGTCAAAAATAGCACAAATAATGAAACATGTGTAGTGTGCATGTATAACGATAAAACTTACCAACCACTCGACCAGGAAAGATATGGTGCAGACTATGTGGGATTCAGGATGCTCTCCCACTGCTATCATGCAGATCATTGGTCACAAGAACGTACACAACATCATTAATCTCAGCAATAAATATCTCCGACTTCAAACACACAGCTTGCAAAATCGCTGAATATTGCACATAAGCAGCTTCCTTAGAAAGTTCCAGCCACTCGATATCCACAAGCATTCGCGTTCCCCACCCACTTTGACTTCGCAGCTAAGGCCTGTTTTTCGGGGAAACCGCTAACATCTCACAACTAAACGTATAATACGGAGATGGACAAGTTGAAAAATAAATCATTCTTATCACTTCCAATTTGCGCACTACGTTAAAATCCCGTTCCATTTGGTTATTGACTTTATTGTTTGAAATTTTCACTGTACACATTCGCTTTGAAAATTGCGGTTGGCGTGTACTTGGAAGTACATGTACATGTCGAATGTGTTATTATAAAACATATTGGTAATGTGTTTTTAGTGCAGAAATTGTAATTTTAAGTATCGATTTCTCGCTTCAATTTTTTCATTTTGTTAAATAATGTGCGTTTTAATTTTATTGTTTGTTGCTTACTTGCGAATTTTTTTTTTATGTGAAAATATGCATAGACGCTAGCGGATGTAATCACGCTGCTACTTATTTGCATATTTAACTACCGTACATCAATGAAATCTAGCGGTTGTTTGCTTTTGTTTGTTTTGCTAATATTTTCTTATTTACTTAAAATGTGGCATAATAAATAGAATATATGATTGGTGACTTTTGATATCATGCGATATCAGACTCGTCCGATATGGCGTGTGAAAAGGCTCGGCATGATATCAAAAGTCACCAACCATATATTCTCTATAGATCGTCCGTGCAACATCTGTTTATGAAACGATGGTTTAAAATTTGACCGGGCGTGCAATACGCCCTCAGCACTATCAATGTAAACATGCAATTAGGCGATTGTTTGCTTCAAAATACCGTTGTAATACGAACATTTGTAAATGTGTATTTATTTTGTTTTAGCTATTTATGTTCAAAACCTAAGGCTGAAAACGTTGTGTGATTATCAAACGAGTGGCTTTAAATCGCTTTATTTTGAAGATCTGCATTCAATATTAAACCTTTATACGTACATTATATTCATCATATAGAAAATTTCATAAACATTCTACTATTTATACCAGACATGAACACTCCCAACATGGCAGTGACGCTAATCCGGAGTCCGCCGTGGATGATAAACGCTTTAACTGATCCAAAAATATCTCAATCGGAACACAAAAGAGTATCCTCCATTTTACAAACCTTGAGCGGATGTTTGTTATAAACCATGCTAATTATGCATAAAACCAGAACACTTCGTCGAGGTCTAAATCATATATCAGTGAGTGACTCTATCTCTAATACCATATACTTATATAAACCACTTAGCTTACCTTATAGTGAATTGCACATTCCAGCTGTGTGTATTTTTTTATTAGCTGTAGCACCCTATTGTACATATATAAAATTAGGCGTTAAAATGAAATCGGATATTATGTATAAGGAAGGCAATATAACAGTGTTCTCATCGAGGGTAATTTACTGATCGATATTTATTTTTTTTCCTATAAATGCAATATTTCAAACAGAGTGAATTTGATTACACAATCCAAAAAATCATTCTCACGGACACGTAGTATTTCCTCGCGAATAACAAAACTGATTGAACGTTAGGGTTTATGTTTAGAATGCTGTTTTAAACCAAGTTTATTTGTTAACGCGTATGGGTGTCTGATCATGTTATTGATAGCTGTTCTCGCAACTTTACGAATGATTCATGCGATTTGTCGAATGTTTTTAGTGCACGTGAAAACAACGTGGGTGTTTGTTTTTTCTTAACTTGATGCCTGTCAAGTTTATTCCCGCCATGTTATCATAACTGTTTAGTTAATTTTAAAATAGAAAATTAAATGAGTTTATTGTGTTTATTTGTGATGTTTTCAATACACACAAAAAAGTAAAAAATATAATTATTAAAGTATATATACACACACAATTATGTAACAAATTGCTGTTCTAAATTTATTAAAATATTTAAGCAAAAATATAAAGCTGCAAAACTATGTCTGACAAACAACTTGACCAATGCTTTAGAAGAACACAGGTCTCTGCGACGTAATGTCGCAAAAATGAAGCCACCCAGATAAAATATGAGAAATATGTTTAATACTCAAAATTTAAAATTTAAGTCACATCACTGCAGTATCAGTTTATGGTATTTTGTTTATGTGAGATACAGTTACGTGTTTTTATTCGACTATCTTGTATAGTATACCACACTGTACTATATTTATCAATATTGGCAAAATTGAAATACACTATTTTGACTACATGTGTACATGTATATGTCGTCTCGATAACATGATTGCGTTTGAGAATTACTGAAGATAATAAAGCTGATATAGAGATTGAAATAATGATGTCATAAATCTATGATAATAGCGGATATTTAAATAACATCTTTCACAAACAAAACCGATAATGATTGTCCTAGTAAATGTATGTTGTATGATTTGTTTCGTCTGAATTTGGCATAACATGTATATCTCTATAATACATGTTGTTCATGTTTCATTTCTTGATGGGCATCATTTATATTAATAATATTTATGTTGATCCTATCACTCGGAACACTCGGATATTTATAATGCATATTGTACATATTGTGCACATTGATTCTCTAAATGGAGAAGGCAGTTATCAAAATCAATAAGCAACACGGTATTTAATTTTAACAAAAATTGCTGCGTTATACTGCACAAAACACTCAAATACAGCGGTAAGCAGCAAAAAAAAAATATGTGAGGTTTACAGCTATAAACGGTTATCAGAGCATTGAATACTTGCTGGTTTAATTAGGAATGATGCGGTGGTGACTCTTTTGGTATAGTCAACCATATAGAGTCAATATCAAATGAATTTAAAATAGTAATATTTTACATAGTTTTACTTGTGTTTGCAGCGAATAAAAAAATAACTTATTTTTTGCAGTCATAATAATAATGCGATTTATGCTTTATGATTATGAAACAATATAGTTATATAACTTAAAGTTCCGATAAAATATGCGTCGTACACATGAATATTCGAATCACATGCCTTCATATAAATTGACAAATTACAAATGTTCGTTTGGCATTCAAAAAAAAACCCGTTATATTTGTCGACAGTTAACATCGCAATACATATGCCAACCGTCTACGTCGGTACATTTCTTCATATGTATACACACTGCTGAATACTATAGCAAATGGTGAAAATATATCATACGCAGATGCTGCTTGTCTTTTGTAGACACAACTTTAATATTTACCACTATTGTTCATGCCAGACTGTCAAAACCAATAGGCAAGTGCGTCGGCAGAACATAACAATAATGTGAGGCACGTGAGGCTATTTATTTACAGCAAATGATTCATTTAAACAATAAAATAGCGCAAAATACATAACTAAATAACAGACGAAATATGCATACAAAACATAATTAACGCCTTGCACAAGCACATGCAAAACATTGTATTTACAAACCCGTATATGTTCTAATTCAAACAAATCACAGGGTGTTCGATTGTTCTTGATAAAACATTCTTTTATTTACTGATGGTATTATATGCAGCATTATTTTAGATATTTATGGATCTTTAAAGTGGTTGATACGGCTTGGTATGTTATATCAGACGGGTCAAATATGACATGGCAAAAACGAACTATATGTTAGTTCTTTGACAAGAAGATAGATAAAGATATAACAAAACGATCAAACGGTTTAATTTTATTTGTAAGACGTATCTTGGGCACATTTTACAATGATATAGCTGCAAGGCGTGATTGACAGAGCTCTAACATTAAGTTGTTTTAGCTTTTCTAAAACTTCATTTTCATCGATATTGTCACAATCAGTATCGCTGGCGTAAGGTTGAAAAATTCGATTTAAATAAATTGAAAAATTGCCGCATTATTTATTATAATATTCAGCGATACACGGTAAATAGTTATAGAAATTTACTGTTTTTTTTTTCAACACCGTTCGGATTTACCTATAGATTTTCTACGCCATTTACAATCATGTCTTAATCAAGCTAATCGCTTCTAATAACTGTCAACGTTCATAAAAGTAAAAAACGAAAAACAACAGTAAACATATTTTTTTCTTACATTGAAAAACATTTACGATAAAAGAAATAAATCTACGATGATGGATTAAGTATTTGGTATGGTGAACGGGCAAATATATATGTGTGGTGCTGGAATGGGAAAGTTTATCTGGTGAAACAAAGCCATTGGTCTGGTCAAACCACGTATTCGGTCACTGTTACCCATACAAACATGATTAACCTAGAAACTGTTATTAACATAACATTTGTCTTAAATAATAAAACTAAGGCACCTCTAATAACACAACCAAAATTAAATTGTATCGTTTTCAATGCTAACTTGAATGCTTTAAAATAAAATGCTAGACATTTTGTCTGGTTGCAATATTGAACTGCTTCCAAAATTGGTATGTAAGTGAATAAGTAATAAATCACGTTGTCAATAAGACAGAAATTTCATGTCCAAGCAAAACAGTTATATACTGTTTAAATGACAAGATAATATTTTAATAAATAATGGGTAATAAATGTATGAGAAATGTCGAAGATCATTGCCGCTCGATTTGTTCTGCTTTGACTAATGGAAATAATAGAAGTTTATTTCATTTGTGTTCCTTCCCCACAGACATCGTATAAAGCGTTGAAGACTAAACCGGTCAGGAAACACAAAACGTTAACCAGCATCAGTCAATTGCAAATCAAGTTAAATATTGATATTACAAAACAACATTTCGCTTTCTAGTAAAACCCCACACCGTTGTTCTTCAAACTCTTATTGAATGGTCGACATACAGTTACAAACGCTTAGAAAAGAACAAGTTTATAAATATTTCTTAATTTATTGTAGCCGGAATTATGCTGAAGACGAGTTTTGTACATTTTGTCCCAAAGTATTGCTAAAAAAGAAAATCAAATATTAAAAGCCAGGCAAAATCAATAGTAATATTTTTGCACAGAAAGACATAGATCAACCATTAATTTACAAAATTCACTGTGTAATATTATAATGTATTCCCTGCGTTATACGGTCATTTGCATGTACATATTTGCATACTTACAATTACTTCCGTCTAAAAAGGTCATCTTGCTACTTGTTATTCGCAAGTTGCTCACAAATACAAGAATAAAACTGGCTGTAACTATTTATAAGCATGACCATGTCTTGGTTTACATGTTAGACGTATTTGTCAGCCTATTTGCGGCCATAATTTCCAATCATGCACGTTAAACAAATTTAGTTTTGTTATTCCTTTTTTACTTGAGAACTTTATGCTATATGCATTTGTTCTTTTAAGGGTCATCGTTTATAAATACCATTTAATTTATTTCAACAAAACAAGTTAAAACGCAGTATGTCGTTTCATCTTAGAATAAAGCCTGCTACATATTTTTTGCAAATTCATAGAATGGCCCTTTTTTTATCTTCTTTCACCAAAATTAACCATTAAATGCACGAAAGTGTACGAATTATATCTTCACAAAACAGTTAATGCTAAGATCCTGTCGCATAAAACACACATGTACAGTAACTCACAGATAAGTTCTTAAGTCTTTGTTTAGTTGTCAACACAATGCTTCCTAGTCAATAACATATTTAATCAACTAATATAACTGCCAAGACATGACTAAATCCCCCACGAAATAAAACAACTTCCTAATACGTCTTTCTACTATGTTTTATCCTTCCGTGAGTAGTCAAGGCAATTCTTCTTAAATACATGATAGCCATCACAATTATAACATTAGGTGATGTGCATTATTGTCATGGTCAAACTAATTATTTAACAGCATAGATGGACATTCACATCTATCTGATATGTGCATTTTTGTCATCCAACACGAAGACCAACACCAAGTAACCAAGTAATCTTGTCACGATCTGTATTTAAACAACCTTAAATCACTCCCACAAATGCATCTACCTAAAACAAACTCTAATAATTCGCCAGGCAACACACTGGGTAGCTTAATAACATAATTGTTGATTAATCATTTGACAACCGTTATCGATATGATAAAGTTTTGAACCAGATGCATTAAAATGTTATCAGTGTTATTTCTTATGTACTTTGTAACAGTCTTACCAATTGGATATCTTTTTACAATACTCAAGCGGTATTTTACCGTTTTTGTTGGTGTTTTTCTAAGTGTACACTTCATCCTCACGGACGAATGTGATGCACCATGAGCGGTGTTAGTTTATACACAACAAACATTTAACGAAACACCCGATTGATTGACAAACGAATGAAAAGCATCATTAAATGACGTCTTTTTAACCAGTGATTCGTTTTAGACATGCAGTGAATGCCTTTTGTGTTTCATTGATAGGCTTAATCGTCCATTTAAATCACACGGAATGAATCATAACTGCTTTTAATACGTTGAAGGTATATAACCTTGATATTTCATGCAACACTATGATCATGTACAGTTTCTTCTCGATATTTCAGTTATATGAAAGTGTCTGTTAAATTAATACAACCCCCGGATTCCAGATTGTATTAATATAAAAAGGTTTGTAAATAATGCACAAAGATAACTAGAATATCTTGGTCCTTTTCAAAATTGCAGATGGCATGTAGAATTTTATTTTGAAATACATGCGGTATACGTTAAAAATAGAAGGGAATCATATAATGTTTACAATACAAATACAAATAGTGTAATCGTTTTTGTACGATGGCAAGATTATTTCATCAATGAGTGCAGCAATCCAGGTTTACATTTTAAACCTGTTGCTCATATAAAATCTTAAACAGTGATTAATGTTAGGGTTATTGCACATAAACAAGATTTACACCCTCTTAAGAGCCGTACATTTGTTTTCGATGATATGTAGCTATGGCATAATACTATCTACTTTAAATGCAATTATAAAAATTCAACACTTAAGTTTTGAATTGTGTACTGTTACAAATGTAGTTATACATACTTAAAGCACTTACATTGTTTTTTTTATTGTTATAATATTTCCAAAACTTAGTAATAGTGTTCACTTCAAATATCGCTATTTGCAAACTAAGTTCTCTATATTTACTTTACATGGTGTTCGTGTTGTATTAAATTCATGAACAAAATTGCTTATTTTGTCGCTCATTCGACGAATGTCATCAGGACGAAAACCAATTAAAAACATTATAACATACATTTATTGTTTTAAAACTAAATTCAAAACTAATATTTGTACAAAATAATTTTCAGCTTTCATAAATTTATTAACCATTTTGGATTTTGAATGCAAACAAAATGAAAAATGTTTTATCTTTATTTGTATATGGAATGAGCTTCCTCAAAATTGCATTGAAATAAACGCCTATAACTTTTCAAGTATTGTAAATTTATTTGCACCATATATTGTTCTTATAACTCAACTGGCCATTTTCAAGTTTCGGTTAATTGACAAATGAAAAATAAATGAGATTCGAAAATGTTCGTTGTAGTTATGATTTTTTTTAGAAAACAGTAATACTGAACATTTACCATGCTCTAAAATATCCATTATATGCATCTTTCGACGATTTAAAAACCTGAAAATTATAAAGCGTTGCAACGCGAAGCGATGGAATAATTTGAAGAGTTATGTTGTTGTCGTTATAGTTTGTGATGCTTCGAGGATTGCTTAAAGAAGTATAAAATACATTACTCAGTGTATGAGCACGGATGGTCCAGTGGTCTAAGCGATATACTTTTACTCCAGGGATCAATGATTCTTTATTCAGTGATTCTTTATTTATGGCAAGTGACTAATTTACTCAAGAAATGTTTATGTCCGGTTCAAGATTGAGAATGCATTTGTCTTTTGGACACATTTCTAGTTTCAAGTATACCTTTTTAAAATGGAAAATACAGTCGATATGACTCTTTAATAGTTTGTTTCAGGTACATCATAACATTTTGCCATTCTACTGTCGAAACTTGTCTTTCTTGATCTGCAGCCTCTGCGATACTTCTCTAGCTTTTTGCTATTGCTGTTAATACTTTATGTGAATGACATCATAATTGTTTATTCAACTGAATTCTACAAATGTAGGAATCTGAAATGCTCTCAATAATTTAGTTTTCGAGTAAAACAGCAAACTTAGAATATAATTTGCATGAATAATAATAATAAATAATACCAATTATATGAAATTGAAATGCCTTATATAAAAACAGTTTCCTCATTTTTTGCAAATGTCATACTTGTATGCATATGGAACAAAATTATTTAAACATATGCTATTAAGTTAAGGGCCTGTATTCATCAAGTCTATACAATACTTATATTTTGCAAGGGTAACAATCAGTTTTCTAGAGGTAGTAAATCATGTTAAATTAATGAAAAGTGATCTTTTTGTAGTTCTCTTCAAATTATTGTGAACGTTTTGTGATCAGACTCAAAGGTAAAACGTTTTTCGATTCCTTTCTTAAGTTTGAGTCTTATAATTTAGGCTTAAAACTTTGGTGAATACAGACCCTGATCGTTTCATTGAGGATTTTTATGAAATATCTTTATATTCTTAAAAGAACGCTTCTGCGATGTGGTCTCTGTAACTGTTTCCAGATCCATCTCATTCATACACAACATGTGGCTGATCCGTGTAATCGTCACATGTCCGTGAAAACATGTCTTGCCTCTCTTATCCAATGTTATGGAGAATGACACACGCGACTGTTATTTAAGCCGCTCTGTCAGTTTCACTCTGAGACCATAATGTACACATGGAAACCTACGCATGAGAACTCCAAAAGCTTGTTCGATCACCACTGTTGTTCGACATAAGGAATTGTTTAATCGTTCCTGTAGGTTAAATTACATACTAATCATATTGCAATGTTTAAGCATTCAACTTAGAGTAACATTACTACTCAAAATCAACGAAAATTTCGTACAATAGTTCGTAACATAAAGCTAAACAAAAAAAAAT
Organism: Dreissena polymorpha; assembly: GCF_020536995.1. NCBI lineage: Eukaryota > Metazoa > Mollusca > Bivalvia > Myida > Dreissenidae > Dreissena > Dreissena polymorpha. The sequence goes on along the minus strand of NC_068358.1, from coordinate 120,843,911 downwards.
CATTGTTCCTTATGGCATTTGCCGAAGTTTCAACGCCAGATGTGGTCTGGTAAAATAGATGTTTGTAGATACAAAATGCTCGTTTTATCTTTTGTTTTGCATATTTAATTCCATTTTAATTTCCCGCAACGATATCTATTCATACGACACATGAACACTAACATGGTACCATTTTAGTGTTCGTGTGTCGTATGAATAGATATATTCGCGGGAAACTAACATGGAATTAATTGTGTCACAAATAAATAAAAACGAGCATTTTGTATCTGCAAAAATCTATGAATCATACCACATCTAGCGTTGAAATTGTGGCTATTGCTTTAAGAACACTGATTGTTTAGGTGTAAACTTTATTTTACGAAATACTTTACGAAATTTTCGTTGATTTTGAGCGTTATAGAGGCTTTAAAGTTAAGAACTGAATCTATTAAGGTGACATTGCTTTATGTCTGTAAGTAAATATTAAATGTTTTCATGATGATTAGCATGTATATATATGTTATGAATTTTAGCATTGTGTGTATTTTCCATAAGTTTAGATTAAAAATACTGGTAAAAGAAATTAATATGATAGATTAATATCTATTATTGTTTGATAGCAAATATTGAAATGCTCTGCATATTCTTATAACAGAAAAATACCTTTATTTATTTATTTGTTTATCTAGGAGAAACAACATTTAATTCTGAATATATGTTACAAAGTTTTTAAGATCAATTTAATAACCATACCGTACAAGGACTGTCGGTGTTTTGAAATGGTGTCATAAGATACCTTTTGCATCCATAACTCGAGTCAGCGAGCAGAAGAACGTCGATTTCACCTGTTATAAAAAAAGAATAATCATTTTGCAGCACTGCTACGTATAACAACGATATAAAGCACTGGGTAGTTTAATGCATTCAAGTTTTTGACATAGTTATAACGTTATTGTTGTAATATTTTGTTGTTTATGTTTCATTTATATAATTGTGCTATCAGTAACTGTGATCGGTTTGAATGATGTGATATAAATGAAGTTCAGTCTTTGTTGTTGGTATGAATTATTTTTTGAGCTGCTGAGACTCTTATTCAATTGTGTCATTGCATTAAATAGTGGTGTATTAAGTTACTTTCATTTGTCAAATGTGATAATAATACATGTACACTTTAAAAAGCTGTTATATAAATGAAAATCAGTCTTCATTTATATATAGGATGGTGGTAAAACCTATTTGAAAGTGTGAAAACACTTTTGTAAAATAACATTTTGATTGTTAATTTTGATGTAATTATGATGTAAGTCAAAGTGGTCATTTTACATGATGTTATTTAAATAAATTGTGCAATGGATGAATACAATCATAAGACTGAGTGGCCTTCATGTAATTGTAATTGTACCTCTTTCAAAGCGCTGAAGTATGGCGCTTTCACGAAACATCCTAGAGTCGTGTACGCTACCAGGCTACTTGGCGATTACGTCAAAAAACCGAAAGATGGCATCACAAATCATCTATAGAGCAAGAAAACAACAACACAAATGTTAATTAAACCCACACTGCACAATGTCATTTGTCTGATATCCCATTAATAAAAGTCAACAACAGTACATCCAATTGTCACCGATTTCGTTTTGAAATATTCACTGTATACAGACCACCTTTAAATATATATCATCACAAAAAAATTCCAGTTGAGGAAATGTTCATGCACTTATTTTCACTTATTGTTTTACCTGTACATTAAGAGAGTGAACCCCGGTTCTGTTTACATAATCATCTTCGTTTTCGCTAGGAGCTTGAATTCGGATATGAGTGACATCATCATCACCAACCACTTGGGGGAAACCTTTAAAGACAATAACATTGTTAGCTAAAATGACATTTGTATTAAATATTTTTATACTAATTACAGTATACTTCAAACACAGTTTCCGCAACTTTTTCGCATGTTACAAGTTCAATCTTCTGTCGTTCATGTCAATTCATGTGTTCCCAAAAGAAAAACATCATTAATAAAAATTTATGTTTATAATGCTAAAGGGACCATATAAGTTTTTTATTTCAACACGTATAAATCTAGCAGTACTAATACACCGTTTTGAATTGAGCCTGATTCGACTAAGAAACATTTCACTCCATTTATTTGTTTACTTGGCAACCAATTAAAGGTGATTAAATTGTCAGAGGGAATTTATACTGAGAGCTAATACGTACCAGCGATGTTATAATACTGTTGTTTTTTTGCACCGTCCGTTGCACATTTTCGTTATTTGAGAATAACACAAAGTCATTCAGAAGTCGACACACGCTGTCCGTGAATTCATTGACCGCTCTACATACACTGGACCTTGAAATTCCACGCAGCCCGGCAGTCACAATGTTATGTGTTCCAGTCGCAAGAAAATGCAATGCCGATGGAGTTGCAATGAGCGGCGGAAGAGGACGCGAACGTTCAGTAGCCCTATCAAAATTCAGCTTATTCAACAGAAACAGAATATTTTCCGGGAAAAACCGGTACCGTTCACGAATTTCCAACAGAGACAAACTTCCCAATCGGTTCGATCGATCACGTAAAACTCTCCTAACCACCGGAAACAATGCATTTATGTACCTAGCGCGACGAAGACGTCTTTCAATGTCGGCCATATTGTTTTCTTACCATGGTGATTGTCATTAATTTTCAATATGAAGATCCAATATCAATGTCATTTTCAAAGTCATTGATTGCAAATTGAAAATTGATTTTGGATGTCATTTGACATCGATTTTCTTTGTGAACACCAATTATGAACATCGACAATCGTTTTCAATTTGCCTTGTGAACACGGGGCCAGGTTAATCGTAGTTAAGAGCGAACTTACTTAAAATAGTTGACTCTGACATTAGCTGTTCGCTAGCGCGAACAACTAAAATGAGAAGATATAAAACACATATTAAATTTGATTAGGCATACTCTAGTGAACCAATTGTTATAGATGTTTTGTTTGACCGTGAATATACGAACGCTTCATTAAAATAATAATATTGTTGCAAAGAATTTTACTAAACTAAATTGTGAAGACATGTAACAATCAGAGAATGTCAATGCAAGCTACGATAAAATAAGTTCAGTTTACAACAGTTGCAACATGTGACATTTTTGGCGTGCTCTGCGTTAAGAATAGTTATTCAAAGACATGTCTCGATAATATATTTTCTGATATAGCCTGTTTGCGGATTATTTTATCCATGAAAAGTGTAATTATCTTTTGCATTTCACGGATCAAATATGTTACATTTCTAGTTTTACGGTTGAAATTATTCCATTATTATCGTTTTTAAAAGAAAAAAATCAAAACAATGAATTTCTTCGGAATATAAGTTATAACACAAGCTGAGTAGTGCTAGAAAAAGAAAAAATATATTCTGAGCTTTTTTGTGATAATCATCTCAGGCATAAATAAAGACATTTAATGTAAAACACGTAACAATCAAATAACAAATAAACGCATTTGCCCACAATATGTGTCCTGGTGGTAAAATTACTAATCAAACTGCTATTCTTGCGTTTTTGTTCGAATTGACAAATACTTGGCATTAAATCGAGTTAATTAATGTTTTACCTTTTCGGTTTGTACTTGACGACAGCATGATCACATATTTCTGATGAACTTTCTTAATTAATTCATTAAAACACCGACGTAAATGCGTAAATGTTTTTAAAAGTAGCTGCTCTCAATACCTCATAGACCATTAAAAGGCCGCGTTAATATTTCAAGATAATGGTATGGTTGGACAATATAATTTAACACAGACAATAAGTTGTTATTTCTTTATTTATTAAGCGTCTCTATTTGTTTATTTTCCTGTATTTCAAAGTCATCAACTTTATATATTCTATGATGTTAGTGTACACAAATTCTTTGTTTAGTATGCTTATTTGTTGTATACTCATGATAATTTTTAAAATATTGAATTTGATATAATTTTTTATCAAACCAAAGGAAAGGTATTTTAAACTGGAGACACAAAACACGCGAACGGGAAATAAAGCCAATAATATCGAAAATGATATATATATAGGCGATACCGATTTTGATACTGTCCATGATGTTGAAACCCTAAGCCTACGCTCAACTTTTGACCCATTTATGAACCGCTTTGGAGACTACCTGTTCGATATATATGTTGAGCGACTAATATTCGTATCGTGCACGGACGATTCAATAACACATAAACAGTATGAAACAGTATGAAGAGGAAATCACCCCGTGCATTCTGAAAACTATTTAAACGTAAGGCGTCTGCACCAAATTTAGAAATGTTACCGTTTAACGAATTTCATGACTATTTCCGTTGATTAGTGGACGAAGTTGAAGTCAATATAAAGTCGATTGATGCCGAAACGGTCTTTTCTGTATTTGATAATAGGCAAAACGCAGAAGCGACGTTCTCTGAAATAGATAATCCTGTATCGACAGAACCAAATAATAAAGGAACAAAACGGTTGAAAAATAATAATGCACATGGGCACGACAATATTATATATAAATACTTTACAGAACCAATTTATGTCCTTGCAAAGCCGTTAGAAATATTATTTAACTACATACTTAATACAAAGAGATTTCCCAGCAATACATAAACGTGGCGACATATCAGATCCAAATAACTAGCGGAGGATAACTTTAATAAGTTGTTTTTAAAATTGTTTTCAAGTATATTTAATGAACGTCAGAAACAAATAACATTCTAAAGGATGCACGACTCGGTTTTTAACCGAACTGGAGCACATTCGATGCAATATGTGTTATTAATTCCCTTAAGGAAAGGCAGCTGCAGGCTTTTCAGGGCGAAATAGCCACGCCCATATTGCTTTCGTTTTTTTTAATGACATTGAATTCGAATTGCAGATTGGAATACACGCTGGCATTACAATAGATCAAATATCGATATATCTACTTTTATTCGCTAACGACGCGGTTCTATTTTCTGACATGCCGGAGGGTCTCGAAGAATCATTATGCATGGTAGAAACCTACTGCGACAGTTAACATTGAAACAACCAAAATCAAGGTATTCCGAAAAGGGGGAACACTACGTAAAAAGTTTAAATGGACAAATATAGGTCAAGAAATGGAAATTGTGAACATTTTTGATTACAGGGAACGTGTATCTTAATAGCCTTGCACTATTACAGAGATAAATCATTTAACAAAAAAATAACGCTAACAATTTGTCATCGAAATTACGGGACATTTAATCCAAAACGGTTTTAACGATGGCTTTTTCTTAAATCTGTTAGCTCTGATTACTTTACTCTGTTATTCAAAAACAGATTACGAGACCAGAACATCACTAATTGGAATGTTAGTATCACATCATCTAGTTCGATGACTTTATATAAAGAACTATAACATGTACATGTATTTGAAAGATCATCGTTTATCGATATTGTTAATAATAAAAAGCATAGAAACATGATAGCTAAATAACGTTTGTCGCATCATACATTATTTGTAGAAAAAGGAGGACAGAACATTGTCAGAGATCAGCGCAAATGAGTATCATGCAATCTAATCTTTGTAATCTAAATGATAACGAGGATGACTACCACTTTGTTCTAAAATGCCACAATTATGCTGATGTAAGGAAGTCATTAATTCCAAAGTATTATAGATCCAGTCCAAATTGAACCACTTAATAGCTTCAATAAAACATTGTTAAGAAAACCAACTCAGTTTAAACTGCTTTCAAATACGAGAGAATATGTTGTATATTTAGTATTATATCTTTCTACTAAAACAATTTAGGTACAGCATAATATCATAATTTTTGCAATTATTAAACAGGGTTTGAGATTATGTAGTCACTATGTATTTACATTTACCTCATCCATATGACATTCTCACGAAAACATGTATATTTGTTTGTTTCTTTGTGCATGTTTCATTCTTCAAAACGATGTAGGTTCTGTAAATTCTTAAAAGGCATGTTTTAATGTATGTATTTGTTGATGACGATAAGTTGAATATGCTTAAGTAAAAAAAAAGTTATGTTCTGTTCTATATTTTACACAAGTCATTTGCGCAGCCACTCGTTGCTATTCATATAAAATTATAAAGCCTTCAAGGAAAACGAACTTTTTACAAAAAAAAATAATCAGCTTTTCAGACATTTTCAAATAGAAAAAATTTAAAATTCGTCATATTTTTGTGAGTCTAGGTTTATTAGGCAGGAGTAACGGGGCAAACTCCGAGTGCACACACAATGCAGCCTTAGGCATAAAAAGGCCTCAGAAACTTTGAAATATACACACACACGTTAAGAACAACGTGACTTTTATTTTTGCCATACAGGAAGACATGTTTCTCTTTGTTTATGACACATAATTGACACATCAATTAATGTACATCTCAGTTCACGCTGTATGCTATCAAAAACATTTGTAAAACTTGTCCCATTATACACATGACCACAGATAGAAGTTAATTAGAACAATTAAAACTCTTATTTGATACATGTGTGTAATCAGTAATAACCAAGGATCTGATTATTGTAATAAGGTTCACAAATGGGCTAGGACATATTCTTTAACCATAAAATACTCGGTGAGATCAATGTTTACATTCCTTTACGATAGAAAATGTACATAACTAGCAAGTTTTGTAAACATATGTGTCCCTTAAACTATATAGTGCAGATATTAGAATGGATACTTATTTCAACGGGTGTTTTCTATTAAATACATTTTAAATAAATCGTTCTTTTAATATTTCTGCACTACGTAGATTAATATATATATATTTATTCTTTGAAAAGTTATATATGACGCGGTCATTTTTCGTTTTATCAACGAAAAATGTTATCTTCATGTAACTAGCAAACGTATCTAGTGTTGTTGGTAAAGATAGTTAGGAATTTCGAATTCGTGCCCTTGCTTAGGGATAAGCAGTCTAGAGAATTTACAGTTTTCTCATTTAAACATGCCACTCGATTAAAAAGCTGTGTGATTAAATTAACACTTTGCTGATTATCTTAACACGTTAATATCTTATAAACATGAACTGCGAATTATCTGAATATTAACGAAGTAGCACTTCAGACGCGCTCATGTAAGGATGTATGACATATTGAACTTGATGATGATATATATACGTGTTCACGTTCAACTGCAACGCGGATCTAAGTAAGAATCCAGAACAAAAGTTCTTCTACTAGAAGGTAGATTTTACTGTGTAATAATTGTGCATTTCTGACGAATTCGTATCTGAATTGTAGTTGTCAACAGTTTATTTGACACAGTTAGGTACTTTCAAGATAAACAGGATGTTTTCATATTTAAATCGGTGTATGGAATAAATATTAAATTAACATCCGTCAATTTGTTGGCTAAGATTGTTATCATACATGGTATGTAACTAATCAACATGGCTTGCTGTATGTTATGTAAGCACTTTCAATATTCCGAAACAAGAGTGAATTTAATAACACATTCTTACAGGCACGGTAGTATTGCGAATTTTAAAACTGATTGAACGATAGCTTTCATGTTCATAATACTTTTTTAGAATAAAGTTACTTTTTTAGCATGTGTGAGTGTCTGATCATGTGATGGATAGCTTGTTTTTGCGCCAAACTAAAGAAATGATTCATGCAATTGATTGAATGTTTCAATTGCACGTGAAAACAACGTGGTTATAAGTTTGTTTCTTATCGTGATTTTCTTGACAAATATTAAGCGAGACGCGAGAAATAGACCTATCTTAAAACAAGTTTATTCACAAACTGGCATTGCGTCTTGTTAAAGTGAGAAAAATGATTGCACATGTATTTATATGTGTTGTTTGTGATACACAAAAGATAAAATTAAGAGACTTATTATATACGCCCATATTCTTATAACATAAATTGTTAAAAGTATTGAAGAGAAAATATAAAGCTGCAAAAGTATATCGGACAAACAACTTGGCTAGAGCTGGAGAATTACGCACGACTCAACGAATATACGTCACAAATTTGAAGCCACCCAAAATATACGATTGCGCGCGAATGATATCAGTGCATTACCGCGTTTCATTATGCTATTTTATGCAACATTGGCATTAATGAAATAAACCATGTTGAGTACGTTTGTGTATGTCATGTCTATAACATAATTGCGTTGATGAATTATTGATGACAATATAGCTTATGATAATTATAGAATTATTTATGTTATACATTTATTAGAATCGCGGATATCTGTATAATATCTCAAAAGCCAAACAAACAATTAACCTTATAAATGTGTGTTGTATGATTTGTTTCGCGTACATTTTGCAAGACATGTATTTATCTATATTTGTTACGAAAAATGCTTTATTTGTTGATGGGCGTCATAAATATTAATAATATTTCCTTCATCCTATCGCTCGGTACAATCAGATATTTCGAAAATATTCGAGTATATTGTAAATATCGTGCACATTGAACTATTTAACTCGTTTTGTGTATTGTACAAATGTGGATTATGTTCGGTAGCTGGGATATTTCGATAGTTTTACTCTTGTTAAAATCGGCACTGAACGTTCGGTCAGACGAGAACCGACTTAGCATTTTTTAGAGTTCGAGAAGTGTTTTCTTGTAGGTTATGTTGGCAAGTAGCCGTTCGTGGTTATTTTTGTGTCAAGAAGCAACCTTTGCCAACAAAGTGGTACATTGTTTTCGAAAATTGACCGCCATTTAGGCCTTTAATGGCTTAAAAATGGTGATGTAGGTACTTTTCCTGTGTCAAGAGATACATAACGTGTATATATATATATATATATATATATATATATATATATATATATATATATATATATATATATATATATATATAATATCATTTTTTTTTGGTCAAAATGATGAAAAATATTGTTTAATGACATATTGATAGCGTTAAAGTGACTTGGCCACGCGCCCAACGCCTGTGGTCTAGTATTTGTTTGTACTTAAAACGACTGACTTATATGACACAATATACTCAAATATTGTGGTTAGCAGTAAACACATATATAATTATGTGAGGTAAATACAAAAAGATATGGTAATCACGGCTTTTTTAATCGTTGCAAGTCTAGTTAGGCATGTCACACTCATCATTGAGTTCAGTAATCCTCTTGGTATTCAAATCAATAACCAATCAATCGTTAGTTAAACACCGTTGTGAAATTCATAAATAAGGTGTTCTCGTAATAATCTAATTTAGTGCAAAGGCTATATAATTTATTTGGAATAAATAGTAGCAGTTAAATGCCCCTTCAATGTGTCATTGAAAGGATTTTCTTCTGCAACTGATCGTATATTCTGGAGTCAATGATTTAAACATGCACTTTTTTTTCAAACAGCTTAGAACCCCGCACATTTGTGTGCATCCAATGAAACCAATTCGTATCGATCTGGTCATAATAATAAGGCGATGGCTATGTAACAACGATATTGAAATCGTGCAATTAAGACACTAAACACCAGTGTTTCATTACACGTCGTACACATGAATAAATTTTATCATATGCGATCATATAAATTCAAACCTTGACAACTGTTCGTCTAATATTTACATTACATAATATTTGCGAAAGTTAATATTGCAAGAAATATTACAAACTCCTATGCCAGTACACTTTTTATATATGAATCAAAACCGCATACTTTATAAAAAAATGATGCAAGTATATAATACGCAGGTGCTTAATGTCCTATCCAGACGGCAAGGAAATGTGTGCTTCATTAGTTCATGTCAGGCTGTCAAAACAATGTATCTATACCCGTTGGTGCGGCAGCGTGACATAACATTCATCTGCAGTACGAGAACCCATTAATTAACGGAAAATGATCCATTCTAAAAATAAAGAACAGAACAAAATACACAACAAAAACAGACAAAATATACAGATCAACTATTATTAATGACTCGTAACAGCCCATGCAAAGCATTGTCACGTAATCGAATGTTAATGTATTTGGTGAAAGTAAAACAAGTCTCTGACTCCTCAAAATTCTTTCTTTTATTTTTCTAACTATTTCTTGACATCAAAATTGTATTTATAGTTTCAAAATTATTTTCTAAGTCTAGCTGTAGTATCTTTCTAACCTTACCGCGGAGTCCCCTTTCTCTCTAAACATCCTCAGTTTGTCTCTAATTTAATTTGCATATATTTTCTTTTAAGATTTTGATTGGTCCTCAGCTAGTATGGTTATTATTCATTGGTTGATTCGTCAGAATATTCTAGAAAGAACAATTTTTCATGTATTTACTTGCTTGGCAAATATACTAAAATCTAATCAATTTATATTGGTATAGAGTAATCCCGTTATATTTGTCAGTACCATAACTTGTGTATCCTATGCAAATAGGTGACCCTTTCATCTGTGCTGTTTGATGACCATGTGTTGGTACTTTTAATCTCGTATCTATATGCTGACCCTGAACTCATTGTTAAGTATATGTCCTTCGATTCTTTTATCTAATTGACTTTTCGTTTTATTGAACCCCATCCTGGGTGTAAACGTACTTGAAATAAATCTTAAATCAGGTCTTATTTTATGCAAATATCTCCCAAAATGTATTATTAAATTCTCAAACTTCATCTTAACATTGCATATACATATTATTGAAATATCTCCTAATTAATTTTCATCATAAGAATAAACTCATAAGAATAAACGATATGTTATAAGATACATATTATTGAGATATCTCCTTATTGATTTCCATCATAAGAATAAACTCATAAGAATAAACGATTTGTTATAAGATACATATTATTGAAATATCTCCTTATTAATTTCCATCATAAGAATAAACTTATAAGAATAAACGATAGGTTATAAACTGTTACATTACAGCATGTTAGGTTCAATCTAATGTTTAGTATTATGATTAAAACACAGGTTGTATGATTGTTATTGATAAAATATATACTTTGTTATTTATTTTAATATATATAAGTGCCTAACTATTATATTGAATATTTATGAGTGTATTAAACAGTTGATACGGTTGTATGTGATATCAGACGGGTCAAATATGACGTAACAACAGCGCAATTTATGTTTGTTCTTTAACAAGTAGATAGATAGAGCGTTGCTTAAACGTTCAAACGGTTGCATTTTATTTGTAAGGCGTATCATGTGTTCAGTTTACAGTGACAGATATAGCTACTGGGGGTGATTAACAGGACGAAATACATTAAGTTGTTTAAGCCTTTTTTAATGTTAAAAATACTTGTTTTAATCGATTTTGTCAAAATCAGTAACGATAACGTCATATTTAAAATTTCAATTTAAATAAATCGCAAAATTGCCGGATAATGTCTCTGAAAACAAAACAACAATCTATTACAATGTGCACCAATGAACGTAACGAAAAACAAATTGTGCGTTCTTACTGATGTCATTAAGAAGAATTAAGATATGAACAATTAATTTACGAAAGTTGATCAAGTTTTTTGTATGGTAGATATGTCTGGTGATGGAATGAAACACTTTATCTGGAGAAACTAAGTAATTGAAACGTTTGTTTTATGAATTTTCTGTGTTGTCAAACCACTATTTTGGTAACTGTTGCAAACCAAACCCAGGTACACGTAAATGCACTGCACCGTGAATGAATTGCACATTTTTATACAAATAATTGTATTAACATAACATTTGTTAACAAAAATAAAACGTAGGAGTCTCTTATAATACAACTTCAAACACAATTTTCATTTGTAATGATTACTTGAATGCCGTCTAATAAAATGCCATAATTTAATGTCTGTTATATTGAACTTCTTCTAAAATTGGTGTATAAAGAAATGATAATAAATCATGTTGTCAATATGACAGACGACTGATGGTCGAATAAAACAGTTATATAATATTTACATGACATGAAAACATTTGAATAAAAAAATTGGGTTATAACTGTATGAGCTATGTTGTGGCTGGGTTGGGTTTGCCAGGACCAGTCATTTCCTAAGCAAGTACATTATTTATATTATTTATATAGCAGTTAACATTTTCTTTCTAATAAAAAACATACACCGTTGTTCTTCAAATTATTATCGAATGGTCGACATTTACATTTACAAACGCTTAAGAAAGTACAGTGCATAAATATTGCTTAACCTTTTGTAGGCAGACCTATGTTGAAGACGAGTTATGTACATGTTTTCCCAAAATAATAGCCAAGAAAGGAAATCAAATACTAGAAGCATGACAAACAACTCAGTGTATATTATTATCCACAACCAAAGGTAGAGAGAAAAAAGAATTGGCCTTGCCCGTCCATCATGTCCATCTGTCACAAAATATTTTTTGCGTGGGACATCAAGTCAACGCATTTGCTTGTGTATATTGTATTCCCTGCGTTATACGGTAATTTTCATGTATTTGCATACTAGCAATTACCATTAACATTATATGCTTAATCGTTCTTTGTAATAAAATGGAACGTTTCTAAACTGCTTTTAATACATTTAAACAGCATAAACGTGTTATTTCATTCAATACCAAGATTAAGTTTTTTCTCGATGAGTTATAATCAACCGTCGCTTGTACATGAAGTCATGTATATTATCTTGCATTGAAAACCGTTGGTTTGTTTTGCGACGGACAAATCTCATGCGCGTATCGATATTGGAAATGTTTACATCAAGTACCAGTAAGCATTTGAAAAGCTATATCGATGATGATGTTTTTGTAGTCATTTAGCATATTTATGTTCTGCTAACTTACCATTGTAAAAAATTACTTTGGTTTCAACAAAACTTATTTTATCGAATGTAAGGCAAATCATGCATTGACAATTTGACCAAGTTTCCATACGTACAATATAAAAATGCTTAAAACTTATGCAGTGTGTATTTTTAACAGCATGAAGAGAAGTGGTTGCTGAGAGAATTAAAATAAATCAAACGTGGTGTTTTTTTCATTTGTTTTGGAAGAGACGGAGAGAATGTGTGGGCTTTCATTGATGAGTAGAAACAATCCAGGAAAATGTTTTACACCTGTTGCTGATATAAAACAATCAATGTAAAGGTTTTCGCTCGCAGACAAGATCTACAGCTTTTTTCAAACCGTACATATCTTTTTGATGATATGTTGCTTTGGCATGATAATAATTACTTATGCAATATTAAACTCCTAGTGTTTAAATGTTTCACTGTTACGAATGTAGTTATAAATACCTTAAGCATGTACCATGTTGTTGTATTGTTGTAATCTTTTCACTGCTTATTTACATGGTACACTTCACAGGCCTAATTTTAAAATTAAGTGGTGTGTATGTATTTTACATGATACATGTATGCTTGTTTTTTTTACTTCATGAACAAACCTTTCTCAATTTGTTGTTCATTCGACGAATGTAATCAGTATGCTCACCGGTTATTAAAAAACTACACCATACACTTATGGATTAAAACATGATTTCAAAACAAATCGATCTAAATAAATATTTTTTAGCTGTCAGAATTATATATTTACCATAAACGATTTTGAATTCGACACATACTGATTTTTTAAAATCTTTATTAGTTTATAACATTAAATTGTTGCATTAAAGCTTCTTCATAATGGAACTTTTAATTAACGCTAATACCTTTTAAATTCGTTTAAATTGCAATACGGCAGATATTGTTCTTATAACGAACGTAAAGTTAGGCCTTTTCTGCTCAAGGCAGGTGATTTCTTAAATAATATAAAAAGTTTGCGTATATTTAACCAAAAAGAGAGTTTTCACCCAAGACGCTTTTTGACATGCATATTTGAGACGTAAGAAACTTTGTGTCTGTGACTGTTTTTCTCCCCAATGCGAACAACTAACACTTAAGGAAATGGTTATGAAACAAATTGATGAATACCATTCTTTGAATTATATCATTTAATTTCTTGAAACGTATTGTCAAAAAATACAGAAAACTGCACAGTACTTTGGATGCTACCATATTACTAATGATAGAATCATGGAAATGGGCACAGGTATACATCGCATAGCCACACGAAATATTAGCAGATGAACTCATTATATTAAATAGCTTAAATATTAATTTTGCTCTTAGTCTTTATCATCGTCAACAATAACCTTCATTCAAAAGTCCTACAATTTCAAAACATCGTTGGAATAACATTGATACTAACATTATGATTTAGAGTTTGCTGCGAGCTTTATAAAAGCTATCAACATGGCAATACCTGCAATGCTCGATCTCTCACACACATTTTGATACAAGTACCAGGCGTTTGTCGTCGCTATGCGCTGGGTGTTCTGTCGAAGTCATACACATGTTTCGTCATGCTGCTTAAATTCTGTTCAAGACAATAAGACTGGGATATGTCTGAATGTTTCATTTTTTTGTACATTGTACATATATGTGTGTGAATATAAAATGTGTAGATGATAGTATACTAGAGTTAATTCTCAATTTATTTAACAAGTCATAAGGTAAGTGTACTTTGCAATATGGGTACATTGTTATTAACCGTGCATTAAAAAAGTACATCGGAATGAGTTTCTAATAAATTCATTTTCAAAACGTGTTCTTCTCAAATACTTTACTATTCAATTTCGCAAAGGACACTCTTTATAGTATACGTATATACTATCGCTATCATGACAAACAATATGTGACGTTGATTTCTATTTTATTAGAGAAAATGTTCATGTTAGGAAACCGTCACGCTGCTATATGTGTATCACCAAATACCATAGTGTGCTTCTGATTATGAGTTAGATGCTAGTAATACTCAATTAACGTTTGAGGGAAAAAAACATTTATGAAAACTCAAAATTTGAAACTGGTAAAAAAATCACCAGTGTTAAATGTGCATTTTTGTTTTTTAGGTTTTCAGGTTAATGTGTAGATCACACAATTGGAAATTCAGAGTTTATTAAATTTTAAAGAAAAGGTCATTGTACTTGACTGCTTGTCACCTTTGTCAACAAACAGTCAACAATAGTTTATTAGAAGATTATATAATGCGTACATGTATTCTCTTACTCTAACACAACGAATAATTAATAACAGTATTAACATAGTTGTAGTCGAATAATGTTGAGCGCATGCAGGTACCTATAAATTGGAATTACATCGATAACAATCGAATTGATAAAGTGAGATGTCCTATTTAAATATCCAACTGCATTACTGTTGTGCATATGAAGTGGCTTCACCAGACAGTTAGATATTGATATAGAGACAAAATTTAAAGCATCATGTGGTTGTGTTTAACAGTAATATAATTGTGGTGTACAGATACTAATTATGTTGTTAGTGGTGTTCGCCTGCTTTAAATAACGGAACTGTAGTAAATTTACCCTTATACTATTTTCCCACGTGTGATTTTGAGTCCCATTAAAGCGTGTATTGAACACACATTTTTTAGTATTGTATGTTTGTGTTTAATGATTTCTTCACTTTAATATTTCAACTTCAATATGTATTTGAAAAGGTTAAAATACATTTCTTTCATAAACGTTTAATTTAAAATCAATCTCGTAAATATGCCCCTTACAACTTTTGGTGATATATGTTTTTCCCTCGTATGATTTATTGACAATATCAGCAAGGATTGCATGATTTTATATTTTTCAATTAAGTAACATTTAACATGTCTTGAAAATAAATCACATACTCGGGCTGGTTTTAAAAGTCATGTTTTTTTTTCAGGGAAGCATGACATATGAGTTTATAAAGCACTCTACGTTCATTCTAAAAACGTTTTATAAATTGCTTGTTCTGTTAAGGTAGTACAACTGTTATCATTCACGCGTTTGTTTTATGAAGATCGGTTACCATCGGCTAATGTCGGTAAATATCGTAACTGGAGTCGTGAGATGTCCGTTTTGTTCGGTTTATTATTTACAAAGTATTATTCTTGAATATAAACATGTTTTATATAATTCGCTGATATACATATGTCAATATTATTATTATATTGTGGAAGTCTATGCTCTCTTTACTGTAAACATTGAGATACAGTAACCAGAAGTAAATGTATATTGATTTTTGTATATCTTGTACTTACTTTTATCTTTGCTATAGTTATATTTGTTTCTGCATTAAGAAATGGTGGACAGCATGGGTGGACCATCCCGTGTAAACAATATGCTGTCCACATTAAACCACAAAATAATATCGGATACCAACTTAAAAATAATGGAACAGCGAGCGTGTGGGATGTAAGAGCAAGTTGCGGCTTAATCAGCGTGGATTGCAGCTAGCTAGGCTTTCTTTAATGAAATGACGTAAAAATCTATTATTTGGATTATCAGCCAGGGATACCAACCATTATTACATTTGACCTAGAAACTACTGGACTCAGTAAGATATGATACTAACAATTACACTTTTAATTATTATGTAGAATCAATGATTTGTTAGCTACAGATATCAAACAGATGCCTCTATATTTTGTTCTTCTATAAACACATTTTATTACCGGTAGATCAGCAGTATGATTATTAACCTAATAAAATTCCAACGTAAATTATTGTATGTTAAGTTAAATTTTAGTTTAGTTGCATTCTGAATGTGATATTGCATATCGATATTTTACAAGATTGCAATGTCAACTATGTTTCCAGTTGAAGGAATGGGTACTCCCGCAGGTTACTCAGATAGCAGCAGTGGAAGTCCAGTCTGGTAGTCAGTTGGCAACATACGTCCCGCGAACTGTTCAAATAAGTCAAGAGGCTTCACGTTACAGGCATTTTAATGACTGATGTGTTTTGTTTGATCGTATCTATTCGAACGCTTCCATTAAACGAATATTAATTGTTGAAGAAATATCACTAAACCAAATTGTGAAAACATGTAACAATCAGAGAATGTAAATTAAAGCTACGATAAAATGAGTTCAGTGTACAACAGTTGCCACATGTGGCATTTTATGGCATGCACTGCATTTATAATTGTAATTCAAAGACATGTTTCGATAAAAACAAACCTCTTATATACATGTATGTTGATGTGTTTATAATTGAAAAGTGCAATCAGCTATTACATTTCACATATCAAATATGTTACATAACTACTTTTACGGATGAAATGATTTCTTAATGATCGTTTATTAAAGAAATACATCAAACTAAATTACTCTCTTAGAAATATAGTTATAACATTAGCTCAGAAGTGCTAGAAAAAACATTTATATTCTGAACAATTTGTTTGATCATCTCCAGTTTAAATTAAGAAATGGTATATCAAACACGTGGCAATCAACAATTACAAATAAACGCATATGCCCACAATCTGTGTCCTGGTAATTAAACTGCTATTCATGTGTTTTTGCACATATTAACACATACTTGGTATTAAATTAAGTTAATGCATGTTTTACAATTTTGGTTTATACTTGGCGTCAGCATGATCGCATATTTCAGATGTACTTTGTAAACGATTTGATACTAACACCGACACATTAGGTCCTTGGTTTCGGAATATTATTCCTGGAAAATATAAATACACTTGTTTATTATTGATATATAATGGTACACCATGTATTTGCAGCAAATTGATAATAAATGTTGATATGATGCTTTTGTGAATTACCCAAAGCAACACCCTGACGTAATTGATTGAACAATAATATATCTGCGTTGTTGTATTGATTGTTCTATCGTCTGAACATTTTCACTGCCAATAACCTATTTTCTACGTGTTTATTTAGCACTGTAAGTACTGCAACAACAGAGAACAAGAGGTGTAAGAAAACACAATTTGTAACTGTAACACCATTAGTGGCGCGTTTGAAACCACTGTATAACCGATACCAAAATGCGTAAATTGTTGTATGAGTAACTGCTTTGTTCATATCTCGAAGACAACAGTCGTGTTTGATTTTCTACAATTTCACGCTACACATATTAAGTATTTCAAGATAAAAGCATGGTTGGATATTATACTTTAACAAAGACAAGAGGTTGATAACAAGATTTATTTTATTTATTTGAGTGTCTCGTATTAGTTCTTTTTTCTTTCATTTCATAGTCCATAACAGTACGAATCCTATTCCACAAATGCTATTATTGTATTCAAAGTCTTTTTTTCACTTTAACATCATTATTTCTTAGTTTGTGTCTGCACACTGGTGAAAATAAATTTTTATTTGTTGAGTAACATACAGAAATTGTAGCCAATTTAAAAAAAAAAAGAAAAAGCCTATTAATGCGAAATATATCCGGACAGAGTAAAACTTGTTCGGTGTAAATTATTATTTCGACCAAGTTTAATCAAAAGTGAGTCACACATGCGGCTTTTAGAGTGGTAAGAACTTTGCTAGTTGTTTTTTACCGTTTGACCGTGTATTTAACATCACTCGATCAATATTAAAAAGAGCTGAATAATAATATTTGGACGAGTCTTACATCGACTTTACTTCATTGTATCTGATTAATATACCTATCGTTATAAATTATGCTAAACAGTTTAAAAAAACATTATTTGAACGCATTGGCACATTAAAATTATCCTTTCCGGTGCGTTCAACAATTATTATAAATATATTTACTTACAGTTTCTATTATTTCATCATATAAGTATTAATATGAAATTTTTTAATAATAACGATAATTATTTTTTTAATAATAATAAAATAATAAAATAATAATAATAATAATAATAATAATAATAATTATTATTTATTATTATTATTACTATTATTATTATTAGTATTAGTATTATTATTATTTATATTATTTATATTATTAATAATATTATTTCATTATAATTATTATTATCATTGTTATTATTTGTATTATTATTATTATAAGAAGAAGTAGTAGTAGTGCTTTTTTAGATTATAATTATTGACTTGATCCTGTTTTGTTATAAATTTCGATGCGGTTTCATTGTTTTGCATTATTATTTGTTTGTTAGTAAAATGAACTTTAAATGTACAGCATTAAATTATTAGCCATCGTTGTATGAAATATTACTTTGCAGATTATTTTCATATTTTCCGAATGTTCACGCGGAAATGAAAAAACGAAACATAACAGCTTGAAGTTGTTGCTATTTATTCCCACCCTCTTCAGTTAGACGGCGCCACTAGTTTTTTACTTTGTTTTACTGATATCAGATTTGGCCTTAATATTTTTACGATAAAAATTTTGACCAAATTTCAGCAAAGGTCTGTCAAACCTCTGACCCTAGAGTTCTAGAAAGGTAGAAGTTGATGGTATAACGGATTTTTTTAGATTTAAATTATAGACCTCGTTTTGCAGCCATATATCAACTTAGATATGCTTTAAATCAGTCATTTTTTTTCGAAAAAAGCTTAGAAAAGCAGTTTCAATTTACTATTTATAAGACTGTTAGATGGCCGAGTGTGACTGTAGTCTTTTCGTTTATTCCTCATATATAAAAGAACTGACATTGTGAATTGTATGATTTTTGAAATCTGGAGTTGGTCTTGGTACAACGACAGTAGGTGAGGTGATCGCCTTTTTAGAGTGATGCAAAAATAACAATTTGTTCTATGAACATAATAGATCGAGGAAAGGCGAAAATTAATTGACCAAAAACGCTTAAAAATCACCCTACTCTGCCTTAATTGAAACCATGTGATGGGTAGATAATATGAAAGTATTAATGAATAGTTGCGGATTATAAATAGGATCTTTGTCAGTCAGCATTGACGCGCATACTAGTACATTCGGCAATGTTTTCGGGAGGGACTTTGTATATGCACCGTTTCAGCAGAAGATGGCATCACATTCTATAAATTACCCGGAAGCGCTTTGAATTTACAAAAAATAGAAAAACGCTAGTCTCATACATGGTCCTATAAATTTATTTATATCCATTGTTACCATATTACCATATGCATTCAACAAATGATATTGCAAACGTCCGACTGCTTTAGATAACATTTGATCTCATGCTGTGTATTACCCTGATTGTTTCAGCACTTTATCTCACAGGATATAGACAATTTATGTACCAGATGGTTTTCCGCAGCTTAAAGACATTACAGAAAAAAGATGTTACATACAGAAGCGATAAAAACGGTACATGACCTATAACGGGCTGTTTTATTTCTCTACAATAACGATCCCTCTAACATCACAGAAAGGATCTATTTAACGCATATATACCGGTAATCATATTTCAATACAAATTACAGCTGTTCCGACATTTACCACGAATCGTTTTGTTGCCTTTTGTCGCAAAAAATAAAGTAAAGCTACATCAAACAAAATCTAAAAGATTGTTCCAAGCACCTGCCGATAACTGTAACTTTAATTCGCAATGCACGGTATTCGGCGTCATATTGGGGACAGTTGTGTTCTAATGACTTTTTTGAAAACCATTTATTTCTGCGCAAGTTCTGATTGACGAGATCCGACAATCAGTTTGGGATTTTATGAATGGCCTGAAGCCTTAGCCTTGTTTAACGGCCTGTTACGTCGCAGTTAAGTTTTGATCTCCTTTTATATAGACCCAGACAAGGACATTCGACTTCCGCGACCTATACAGCATCGCTTGTGCCCTTTGAATGGTTTGTTTCTTCAAAACTCTCTGTGAGTGCAAACATCAATTATACTGTCTTTGTTTACTTGAAGGATACCCAGGCTTAGTTTGTACTGGCGAATGATGTGCACACTTATGAGATTGCACTCTATTCATTCGATCAGTGGGGCTTCTTTCTACAATTAAATTAGCCTACCGCCACATGCATAAAAATTACTTGAAGACTGACATTTAATGTGTTTTTTTAATCAAGATCATATATCTGATGGCATTCGTTCTAGTTTCAATATAAACGAGCGAACCTTTTACGAATTGTTATTTATAACACGGGATAAATGGATTCAGATAAAAAGAGAAATCCAAAAAGTCCTATACACTTCAACACCGTTATTTCGAACACCGATAATCCGAAGTCACCGTTATTTCGAAGTATTGTTCGGGTCCCGATTGTGGTTCTTCTTTGTTCAATGTAAAATTTCATTGTTAATCCGAACTTCGTTTAACCGAAGAAATCGTTAATTCGAAGTGATTATGTCGGTCCCAACACTATAATTCGCACCTTATTATCAATCTTTAATCCGAAGTCAAAACTGCAAAACACTGAGCGTAATTTCACACCTATGTCGTCTGCGCGTTGTGCGTCAAAGCAGATAATTACACCTTTGTCGCCTAGGCGTAGCATGTTAATTTAATAATGTCGTCAAAAGCCGACGACGAGGCCGACAACATATGAATGAACATGATATCTAATCAACGGGTGACCACATGCATCAACGACGTAAGGCAGTTCTGCGAGCAAAACACGGGCGGAAGCCAGTTCTTCAATTTCCTTTACACAATGGGGAAATATGTTACACGCGTCCAGTTTAGTGCTGCTGACGCCGGTGTCCAGAAAGACATCGCGTTTTATTTAAAAAAAAAAGTTAATTCATTTCCGAAAATGTATTCATATGTATTTTACATGTATGATGCGCTATGCATTATAATTTATATGTTCTGTAATTAGGGAAAAATAAAAAGAAGAAAAAGAATCGTTTTACTCCTCTGTTTGTTACAAGTAGAAATCTATTGCTATCTGACTAGTTTACGTTTTTAAGTAAAACAATTATTAAAAGTACAGTGTGACCGAACCATGCGTATTCCACAATGTTGTATTTTTTCAGAATCAAAGAAGTCGTCTGTCAAATGTTTATTTCGAATTATCGTTAATCCGAAGTTTTTTTTAACGGTCCCGACGACTTCGAAATAACGGTGTTGAAGTGTATTTGATTTCATTGCATCACAGTACTTTACAATAAACAAGTGTTTATAAAAGCTAAAATGCATTAATAAAATAAAAAATTATTGAAAAAAACTTATGTTACCACACTTTCATAGATCAATAATAAGTATTTGCACAAATCTCTAAATTAGTTTTTAAACATCTCAACTAAGCAATTATATAGTTAAAAGTTTACGTTGAACATGAGCTATATTTACAGTGTAAGTTATTTATTTATTTCGATTAGTAAATTAAAAAAAGCGCCAACCCATGAAAAGAAAATGAGTATTTACTGAACATTTTATATTATCATTATTATTAAGCTCCGTTAACCAAATCTTTGCTTGTCTTTCGTTTGCTTTACATTTAAAATGAACCGTGTGGCGAAACATGCACAATGTCGAGGTGCCTGTACCAGTTCTATGAGAGTCACTTGAACGTCAACAATCAGTCGATTGCGGTAACGTATTTGTTACTTGCTCTATAAACATTTAACCACTGTTAACGATGTGAATATAAGGGCTGTCACATAATAGAATATACACTGCAAATGTGCATTTTGTTAATAAAACAATATCATGCTATATTTAACTATTCTACTTCAAATATCTAATTCTATGCTTGATAGTGCTGCTCAAGATGTCAAACGTAAGGCGATCACTTAAATTATGTAGAGATAAACTCCGCATTTTTTCCACGTTTGTTTGCTTACACACTATGTGCTTGTGACTGTGCTTTTGAATATAAAACATGGCCATGTGTCAAAAATTTGAAAATGCCAAGTTTGTGATTTAATTTATTTGTGTTTGAATTTACACGAATTTTTTATTATTGACTGACACAAAGACTGATTAATCAAGTCATATGAAGACGTTATCTAAAAAGACGCGGAGAAAAAGAATTTATCTACTGATATTGTCAGTGGAGTTTCATATTCGGTTATATTGGACACCTATATTTATATTTAAACAATTAAATTATAATCGTATCATAACGGTGTCGTAGTCGTTATACCATCATAAGAATTTAAGACACGCTTTCACGTGTATCGATCATATTTGAGTAACATTATTTACAGAGTAACCGTATCTACAGTGAAGTAAAGAGCGATGATAACATTATGAATATAAAAACAAGTGGAAATGATAAATTTAGACTATTTAATAAATAAAACAACTTCATAATATTTCTTTCCTATTTCAGCTGTTGTTATTGTGTTCGTATGTGTGCTTTTTAAATATATACATACATAATGTATTGCTTTGCATTATCACTGGCGTAATTCCTTTCAAATAGAAAATTTTGATGAATTCCCAGGATGTGAATTCCATATCTTAAACAACAGGTTAAAAGATTAGTTTTTATTAAATGTCGATTTGTATCGAAATAAAAAAAACACGTTCGAATTCTTGCAATGATTACGCGAAACGATTATTACAAACATATGTATACCTTAGAAAACGCAAATATGCATGCGCATATATTACTACGTTCAAGACCAATAATGTGACTATTGTACCATAGAAAACGCAAAAATGATTAGATATAATTACTACGTTCAAGACCAATAATTCGACTAGTATACCTTAGAAAACGCAAACATGCATTCGCATATGCTATAAGGTTAAGACCAAGGATTTGACTTGTAATGTTGTAATCTACGAGCCACCAGGGCGCGTGATATATATACGAGGTTACATAATAAGCGAGTTTATGATTAAAAATAGGAACATTTACACACAAGCATGTTGCGCACAGATGCGCATAAATGCGTCGTATGATTACATAGGCTGAAGCAATTTGTATAAATAAAACGCGTTTTTACCTGTTATGTCGCTCGTTACATTTCGGAAGTGTACGATAAGTAATATATACAAGTGATCCGCTCTCTCATCCATTAAATA
Source organism: Dreissena polymorpha (assembly GCF_020536995.1). Classification (NCBI taxonomy): domain Eukaryota; kingdom Metazoa; phylum Mollusca; class Bivalvia; order Myida; family Dreissenidae; genus Dreissena; species Dreissena polymorpha. Next base: position 120,820,299 of record NC_068358.1, on the reverse strand, counting down.
CTGGAACGGATTAGAAACTGTGAAATATGAAATTCGTAACAAGTATATTTTACGAAAAATGAAGCATTTTTATTAGATTATTATAGGTTAATAATACAGTCTCGTACGGATCAACACATGAAGCAGCCTTAGGCGCGAAAAAACCTCAAAACACAGCCACACTCATTAACAAAAGGCCGTGATTTTCAATTTAAGCCATGCATGAGGACATGTTTCTCTTTTTTTGTGAAACATACTCGACACATGTATTGACGCACGTCTTAAACGCGGCTGTATGCTGTTAGAAACGTTTGCAAAAACATGTTCTGCTTATAAACATGACCAAAGAAAACTAGTTATTAGAACAGCTAACACTTGTATTTCATACATGTGTCTAAAAAGTAATATTAAGGATCTGTGTCATATAGGTTCAAAATTGCGCCAGAACATGTTCTTGAATCATCATCCATAAAAACTTGGTGGCATCACAGTTGCTATTCCTTTGACGATAGAAAACGAAGATGTACACTATTGGCAAGTTTTGTATACAAATGTGTATCTTATATTTCAGTGTTTCCTGTCAACTGCATTTTTTAGTATATTTTACTTGTAATATTCGTCCATTATTAAAATCAATATACATTTCCATTATGCGGAAAGAAGTAGATGACTTGTTTTTTTGTTAACGAACAATTCACTCTTCATATAACACACCAAACCTAGCTTGTTCATTTGGTAATGATAGACATTGTTGTCGAACTCCTACCTTTTCATTAGGGATTATCATACTAGATACTTCACAATTCCCCCATGTAAACAGTATCGTCACCTTTATTCGAATGATAGATCGATGTGGTCTATTAAACGCCGCCAATCGATTATAAAAATGTGAAATTAAATTAACACTCCACTGATTTTCTTAACCCGTTTATATCTTATAAACATGAACTGCACGTTATCTGATTAACGAAGTAGCACATAAGACACGCTTGGCAAATGATGTCTGGCAAATGGAACTTCATAGGGATTTTATATCTGTGAACATTTTCAACTGCAACGCGGATAGATCTAAGTATTTTTTTCAAACATTCTTGTTAATGAAATAAATGTATTTGCGTTCATTTTGTTATGAAAATATGAATATTTACATATTGAAATATTCTTACTATGTTTGTTGAGCAAACACAGGTCACCCAGTAATGTTTTGTTTTAGAAATTATTCGATTTTGGATTTCAATTAAACACGTGTTACTAGTTTTACTAAAATATTCATGCAACCGTTTTTTTCTGATGTTGACATCATCACATTGGCCACAGTGGAATATATTGCATGACAAGTGTGGACCACGAGACAATACGACGGAAATCTGTCGCATAGCTTGCGGTTCGCTTTCACACATACGGTAACATATACATTGTTGTTTTTGCTAATATAACATCAAGATATTGTTGTTCGCACACTGCATAATGTACTTCGGTTGTAATTACTCAGAGCTGACTGTTTTGATGTTGTTTACAGTAGACAACTTAACCATCTTGCTAAATGTTTATATTGAAAAATTCGAAAACTGATTTCCTTTTATTATGTATACTGTTTTATGTGAAAACCATGTTCATATATATTATATTATTGCTGTTGTTACCATTTATGCCTCATAGAACATGGATAAAAATGGTTTAAGAACTCAAAATTTACTTCTTAAAGGTTGACAGCCATTTAACGCCAAACAAATGAAGCATACTTCGTCGAAAGCTATACTTTGTGTTTAAAATTTTATGTTTTAAACAAATTAAACGATACTGAGGTTATGGATTTGAAAACACCAGGTGATTTAGAAAAATTTCTGTTCAGCGTAAAACGTACGTAGTTGTAGTGCATCCATATTTTGCGTTGCATTAACCGAGCCAGGTGAGTCCGTTATTAAAACATTGTTGCTTACTTTTTAAACTGTAGACAAACTTTTATCTCTGCCTGTAAGCCTGTTTGTGTGTCTGTCTTTAAACTTGTCTGGACTTGATTTGGTCTCAAATAATTTATTTTAACAAATACATCTAATAATATACATATGACTGATGCTTTATGAGTAACTTAACCCCAAATGTTTCCTTATTTGCGGATAAAAATGGGTAATATAATGCTTGTCGAATAGATGAAATGTTGCGATCATTTATAGCTGACAATAAATTGTTTCTGTTATAACTGGAACAAAAATGGACATTTTTACCGTTCATTATCGCAGCTTGTCACGATTATTGAAAATATAAAAGTCGATTCATATATAGAAGTGCTTATATTGTTTAAAAAGGGAACGCCATACACGGCTGTGTTTGATATTTTACAATGTTTGACCTCCTTATACAACTAAGCTGGTATGGTTGACACTATAAAACGCGAAGCGTTCGCAGCTCACTTAGACTGTATTTTAGAGTTAATGTAACACCATATAAAATTATGCATTTGTGAAGCAGAACACAATGTTCTTTAAATGCACACATGAACAAAACGATAAATGAACCTACCAGATATGCAGAAAGATAAAACACCTTAATTAAAACATTATTGAAGTGATGGCGTGCTTTTTAACAAGATATCTTAAAACAAGTAAAGTTATCATTTTAAGTCAACCGATTTAGTGCATGATGGAATGCACAGTAAATACACATAATGTTCTTAAATACAATCTGCACTGTATTTGATGTACGATGCATGTGCTTTCGTTCCAGAGAATAGTTTTATATTTATTTAACAGATAGCATTTATTTAATATATAACCTAGCTTTTAAAACGCAGTGTGGCATAACTCAAGCTTTTATTTCGTTAAGCTTTATATACCAGGGATCGGATAAAACATTGTGTGAAAATATGTGAATTGGTTTTATATTTCGGTGTAATCATGCACAAGGTTCACCGTTATTGTATAACACTAAATATAACCGGGATTCGAAAATAACTCTTGTGAACATAAAACACAAACTATGTTTTCGCTTTGCGTTTTAACCTGATAACTTTTTGCTAGAATTATTGTGTACCAACATAAAAACGATTTGCGGTTTCAACTAGCAAGGCTCCAATTTATTGAACGAGTGGCCTATATAATTAGAATCCAGAATTGCAATTGACATTTGTAGTTTAAACTTCATGATTGTTTAATAAGCGATCGGTAATATTTACATACGTATCAAAAGCCCAATAAATCAAGCAAACATTCTTAATTTACAATTGTTCAGTAGTTCAATTAATGCATTTACTACCATTCGTTCAATATTTAGTATAATTTAAAATAATAAATACATTTAAAAGAAATGATTATATGAAGTATATATTATATGAAGTATGCTTATATGAAGTATAAAATACATCATTCTATGTATGAGCCAGGATGGCCGAGTGGTCTAAGCGGTAGACTTTTACTCAAGGACTCCAGGGGTCAGTGGTTCGAGCCCTGTTGAGGGTTATTTTTTTATTTTTTATATTATTGTTTTATTTTTTACTGGAGCTTTTTAGATCCAATGTTATATTTATCAATATAAAGCATTTAATGACAAACTTCAAAACATGCCAAAATCTGTGAAAAGGCCCCTTTAATGATTTATTATTTTTTATTTTGCGTGTATGTGTGTGAATATAAAATGTCAAACAAGTGGCAATCAACTATTACAAATAAACGCATTTCCCCACAATCCGTTTTCTGGTGGTAAACAACTAATTAAACTGCTATTCATGTGCATTTGTACATGTTAACAAATACTTGGTATCAAATTAAGTTCATGTATGTTTAACATTTTTGGTTTATACTTGGGGTAAGCATGATCGCATATTTCGAAGGTATTTTGTAAACGATTTGATACTAACATCGGCTCATTTCGGCCTTTGTTTCGGAATGTTGTTCCTGGAAAATATAAATACACTTGTTTATTATTGATATATAATGGTACACCTTGTATCTTTCAGCAAATTTATTATATAGATGTTGATATGATGTTTTTGTGAATTACTCAAAGCAACACGCTGACGTGATAGATTGAACAATAATATATCTGCGTTGTTGTGTTCATTGTTCTATCGTCTGAATATTTTCACTGACAATTACCTGTTTTCTGTGTGTTTATTTAGCACGGCAAGTACTGTACCAGAAGAGAACAAAATTTGTTAGAGAACACACTTTGTAAGTGCAACACATTAAGGGCTCGTTTTAAACCATTGTATAACCAATATCCAAATGCGCAAATTGTGTTTTGAGTAGCTGTTCTCTCCGTACCTCAAAGACCACAGTCGCGTATGATTTTCTACGACTTAACGTTACAAATAGTACATATGTCAAGATAACGGCATGGTTGGACAGTATACTTTAAAAAAGACAAGATGTTAACAAGATTTATTTGATTTATTTGAGTGTCCCTATTTTTTTTTTCCTCTATTTGATTGTCCATAGATTTACAAATCCTATTCCATCAATGCTATTATTATACACAAAGCCTTTCTCTTTTTTTCACTCTCACACCTTATTTCCAAGTTTGTATATACACAATAGTGAATATTTAATTGTTCTGTTGAGCAACATAAAGTAACTGTATCTTATTGTTAAAAACAAACCTTGACCTATAAAGGCGAAATATATCTAGACAGACTGAAACTTGTCCTGTGTAAATTATTATTGTGATCAAGTTTAATCAAAAGTGAGTCACACACGTGGCTTTTAGAGTGATACGAACTTTGTCAGTTGTTGATGACCGTTTGACCATGTATTTGACATCACTCGATCAAGACGAACAGTTTTTAAAAAAGTTGAATTTTAAAATTTAAACACGTGTTACATCGACTTTACTTTGTTGTATAGGAAGAATGCACCTATCGTTTTAAATTATACGAACACAGTTAGAAAAACACACTATTTGAATGCATTTGCCGATTATAATTACTATTTCCGGTACGTTCAATGATTATTAGTACTTATTATACTTATATTTGCTATTATTTATCAAATTATTAATACTAATATTATTATTGTCAATAATACAGTTAACAATAATAATAATAATTATACGTAGTAGAAGTAGTAGTATTTATTGATTTATTATTATTTTTATTATAATAAATAAAAATTAAAATATTGGTAGTAGTAGTTGTTGTAGTAGTTGTAGTAGTAGTAGTAGTAGTAGTCGTAGTAGTAGTTAGTAGTAGTAGTCAGTAGTAGTAGTAGTAGTAGTCGTAGTAGTAGTAGTAGTTGACGTAGTAGTAGTTGTCGTTGTTGTAGTAGTAGAAGTAGTAGTAGTAGTAGTAGTAGTCGAAGTAGTAGTAGTAGTAGTATTTAGTAGTAGTAGTAGTAGCAGTAGTAGTACTAGTAGTAGTAGTAGAAGTAGAAGTAGTAGTAGTAGTAGTAGTAGTAGTAGTAGTAATAGTAGTAGTAGTAGTAGTAGTAGTAGTAGTAGTAGTAGTTGTAGTAGTAGTAGTAGTAGTAGTAGTGGTAGAAGTAGTAGTAGTAGTAGTAGTAGTTGTTGTTGTTGTTGTTGTTGTCGTTCTAGTAGTAGAAGTAGTAGTAGTAGTAGTATAAGTAGAAGAAGTAGTAGTAGTAGTAGTAGTGGTAGTAGTGGTAGTAGTAGTAGTAGTAGTAGTAGTAGTAGTAGTAGTAGTAGTAGTAGTAGTAGTAGTAGTAGTAGTAGTTGTAGTAGTAGTAGTAGTAGTAGTAGTAGTAGTAGTAATAGTGTTTTTATTAGATTTCTATTATTGAATCGATACTGTTTTGTTGTTCATTACGATGCGGTTGCATTTGTTTGTATTATCTTATTTTTAGTAAAATGAACATAAACTTCTCAGCGTTAGATGTATAGCCATCATTGAATGAAATATTTATGTTGAAGATTATTTTCATATTTTCCGAATGTGCACGCGGAAAAAACAATATTAAGAAAAGAAACTCCAGCTGCTGCAGCAGTATTGCATTCTTATTATACACAATTTCGTGGTCCTGTATTTAAGGCAAGTGACCAATAGCCAAAACAGAACGGCACAATACGAAACAACATACACACATAGAAGAATAAAGCTGGGAGCACCGGCTTGAAACGAAATATAACAACTTGAAGTTGTTGCTTTCTAATCCCACCTTCTATGATAAGGCCGGCGCCACTAGCTTCAGACTTCGCTTGACAGATATTACACCTTTGCCTAGATATTCTTAAGATAGACATTTTGAACAAGTTTCAGCAAAGGTCTGTCAAACCTCTGACCCTAGAGTTCTAACGAGGTAGATTATGACGATATGACGTTCTTTTTTATTTAGATTTGAATTAGAGACTTCGTTTTGCAGCCCCACTTGGCCGTATATCAACTTAGGTATGCTTAAAACCGATCACATGTCTTCGAAAAAGGCTTAGAAAAGCAGTTCCAATTCACTATAAGTATTAGATGCCCGAGTGCGACTGTAGTTCTTTCGTTCATTCTTCGTATATAAAAGAACTGATGTTGTGAATGTTGTTACTTTTGAATTCTGGAGTTTGTCTGAGGGCAGCGACAGCAGGTGAGGTGATTGCTTTGTTTTTGCCTTTTTGGCGCTTATCGTCACTGCTTAGGTAAAAAGGCTCACAGATAATCTTTATCAATCCACATTAAGTTTAGTAGAATGTTCTATTCCACACATTTGTTGTGATGCCATACGGTCGAGAATGACTTAATATTTAAGTATTTAATCAAGTGCAACTTTACGTTTACCTAGCTTTAACCATGGGCATTTTGTCCCTTGATTTTGTTGTATGTAACTGCTAGATTAATTGATTACATCCGAGCTATATATGTTGTATTTTTTTTGTATGTTGTCCTAAATTTTCGAATTACAGATCGTATCACTCTTTGGTGTCGTTCCTGAAATTTATCAGTTGAGAATCAGACTGCGGTGATACATATTACACATTATAGGGTTATAATTTTAACTGTCGCAATGGTGACGTCATAAAGTCTACTGAGTTTTATTCGCATATATTCTGAATTGTTTTATTGTTTAACGTTTGTAGTAAAGATACAAGGCCAATTGAGGTTTGGTAAAATTTAACTTCAGTTTTATTGTTACACTAATTGTGCAATGTCGGTTCAATACGGGTATTCAACCGAATCAGTGGAAAAGGGATATCATGAATCATATTCAAATGTTGTGTACAGATAATCTGACAGAAGTATTACACTTGTCACGTCCATAAACAAATTATATTTCAATATCTCAAACATACAATTATTTAGAGGGACGCAAAAATTACATTGTTTTTGATGAACATACTAGATCGAGGAAAAGCAAAAATTAATTGACCAAATACGCTTAAAATATCATCCTATTCTGCCTTAATTGAAACAATTTAATGTTAGATTATATGAAAGTTTTAATGAATAGTTGCGGATTATCCAATAAAGAGGGTCATACAAGTACATTCGGCTACTTTTTCGGGAGAGACTTTGTATATGCACCGTGTCATCATATATTTATTGGTTGTGTTCTATCATAAATGACGCAGAGAAAAAGAATTTATCTCTTAATATAGTTAATGGAGTTTTATATGTTGTTATATTGGACATCTATAAATATATTTAAACAATAAAATTATGATCGTATCATAACGGCATCGTAGTCGTTTTACCATCATTAGAATTTGAGAGGCGCTTCCACATGTATCGATCATATTTTAGTAACATTATTAACAGAGTAACCGTATATACAGTGAAATAGAGAGATGATAACATTATGAATATAAAAACACGTGGAAATGATAGATTGAGACTATTTAATAAATAAAACAACTATATTCAAAGATAGCGCGATGTGCACTATTAAAACACCAATCGATTAAAAAGCTATGTGATTGAATTTACTCTTCACTGATTGTCTTAACACGTTTATTTCCAATAAACACGAAGTGCGCGTTATCTGAATAATAGCGAAGTAGCACATCAGACACGATTGGTAAATGATGTCTGCCAAATTCATCTGAATGGGGATTAAATAAAAGTGAACACTTGCAATTGCAAAGCGAATAGGTATAAGTACTTAGTGCAAAAATGCTTATATGTGGATTATATGTATTGACGTTTAATTGTTTATTAAAATATACATATTCACATACAACACGGGTCGATCAGTAGTGTTTTATTTACCAATTATTCAATTTTGGTTTTCCCCACAACACGTTGCATTAATTTTGCAAAGATATTTATGCTTCACTGATGTTCAGATTATCACGTTGGTCACCGTGGACTGGCGTAACAAGTGTAGACCACAGGGACAATACGGCGGAAATCTATCTGTTTACGGTACGCGTTTACCCATACGGTAACATGTACACTGTTATTTTTCCTAATATAACACAAATATGTTGTTGTCAACAGCATGCATAATGTACTTCGGTTGTAATTACTCAGAGTGGATTGTTTTGAAGTTGTTTACAGTAGATCCTTTAAGCATATTTTTAATTGATTTTGTTTTATTATGCATACTGTTTGTTTGTGAAAACATGTTTCTATATATGGTCTTATAGCTATTTGTACATTTCATGCATTATAGAACATAGAAACAAAGAGTTTAAGAGAAAATCTCAAAATTAAAGGGGTCTTTTCACAGATTTTGTGATGTTTTGTAGTTTGTCATTAAATGCTTTATTTTGACAAATGTAAACATTGGATCTAAAAAGCTCAAGTAAAAAATCAAGAATAACATTTAACAAAGAACAAAAGTAACCCTCAGCAGGGCCCGAACCACTGTTAAAATATCGCTGTAATAATATTGCCTGTCGACAGTAGCGTCTTAAAACAATATCGCATAAAAAAGGCCGACTGTCGCATTCTAATTGTTTGAAAACGCGACAGTCGACATGCGATATTATAACAGCGATATTTGAACATTGCAAATATCGCGTGTCGCTGCGACTGTCGCGAAAAATATCGAGTACCGCTTCGTGCGTCGTGTGTCGCGGTCTGAAATTAGACCGCGATACACGAGATTCGGATAATATGGGCGATATTTGAATAATAAAATATCGTGCGTCGCCGCGACTGTCGCGCGAAATATCGAGCGTCGCTTTGTGTTTCGTGCATCGCTCTTTGAACGCGAGACACGACACACGAATCGATAAACGATATTTTGCGCGACAGTCGCTGCGACGCACGAAATTTTACGCGACATTCGCGGCGACGCACGATATTTTGCGCGACAGTCGCGGGGACGCACAATATATTTAACACGATATATCGCCTTTTGGGCTACATACACAAGGGCGATATAGCGTGTTAAATACATAGTGCGTTTCCGCGACTGTCGCGCAAAATATCGTTTATCGCTTCGTGTTTCTAGTGTCGCCCTTGATGAAAGAATGGCGAGATTATAGATGGCACTATCCGGATTCCGAACCTCTCGATCATCCGTCCTCGTGCAATGAAGGAAGTGTTTTATACTTTGTATAAGCAATCCTCGTAGTTTCACAAAATATAACGACAGCAACAGAACTCTTAAAATTATTCAATTGTTTCGCTTTGCAACGCTTTATGATTTTCAGGTTTTTAAATCGTCAAAAGATGCATATATAAATGGATATTTTAGAGCTTGGTAAATGTTCAGTATTACTGTTTCCTCACAAATATCATAACTAAATCGAAAATTTGCGAATCTGAAACAACTTTTATCAATTTTGTTAATTTACCAAAACGTGAAAAGGCCCCTTTAAAGACACCTACTGTACTCCTAAAGAAATCAAGCATACTTCGTCGAAAGCTTTACATTTCGTTTAAACTTAATGACAGCAGGTGATTTAGCAAAATTGCTGTTTCGCATTAAACATACGTAGGTGTAGTGCATTAATGCGTTACGTTCCATTAAACGAGCCTGTTGATGTACACAACCAACGATTTAATACATTATTAAACGTTTTTGCTTACCTTTTAAACTGTAGACAAAATATCATCTCTGTCTGTAAGCCTGTCTGTGTGTCTGTCTGTGTTGAAACTTGTCCGTGTTTTTTTTCTTCACCGTAGATTGAATGATATTAAGTTCTTGATGTCTTGAGAGGATGGTTTGGTCTCAAATAATTAATTTACACAAATTCATCTAATAATATATATGGCGGATAATTTATGCGTAACAGAACAAAATGCTCCTTATTTGCCGATTTAAATGGGCAATAAAATGCAAGTAGAATAGAAAAACTTTTACGATCATTCATAGCTGATAATAAATTGTTTCTTTTATAACATCAACAAAAAGTGATATTTATTTTTACGGCTCGTTAATCGCTACCAGTCCCGAATGTTAATTTTATAAAAGTCGATGCATATATAGAAGTAATTCTATGGTTTCAAAAGGGAAGCCTATACACTGCTGTGTTAGACATTTTTTAATGTTTTAATTCATTATTCAACAAAGCAGGTATGGTTTGCACTATAAATCGAGCGGCTTACACAGCTCAGTATTTGATAGTTAATGTGAAACCAATCGTGATAAAAGATCTGCATTTGCAAAGCTGAGCACACTGTTCTTTTAAATGCACTGTTATGTACCTATGAGATGCGGTTAGCCACATGAACAAAAACGACGCATAGACCTATTAGCTATGCAGGAAGATAAAACACATTAATTAAAACATTATCGAAGTGATGGTGCTCTTTTAATAGGTATCTTGAAATGAGTGAAGTCATCATTTTAAATCAATCGATTTAATGCTTGATAGAATGCACAGTAAATACACATAAGCTACTTGAATACAATATGCAGTGTATTTGATTTACGATCAAGTGCTTTCGTTCCAGACAATAGTTAAATAAAAAAATAAAGATAGCATTTATTAAATATAGAACCTAGCTTTCAAAACGCAATGTAGCATTATTCAAACTTTTATTTCGTAAAACTTTATATACCAGGGATCGGAAAATAAATTGTGTAAAAAAAGTGATTTTATTTTACATTTCGGTGTATTCATGCACAAGGTTAACCGTTATTGTATAACACTGAATATGACCGGGATTCGAAAATAACTCCTGTGAACATAAATGTTTTATTTTTGCGTTTTAACCTGATAAATTTTTACAAATATTTTTGTACCATCATAAATACGATTTGTAGACAAAACTAACACGGCTCCCATTTACTGCATACATAATTAGAATCCAGAATTGACTTACCGAGCAACTAAACTGCGCGTACGAACCAACATTCCTAGTTTAAACTACATGATTGTTAAATAAGCGATCGGTAATGTTTGCATACTTATCGGTATAATTTATACCTTTCCTTTGGGAGCATTTTTTATATATATATAAAAAGGTCATACAGGCTTTATTAGAGCGTATTAGAGAAATAGTTCCTTTAATAATGCATCTCATCTTAAGTACGTCATTTCCGCAAGTCGGTTTCTCGTCATCATGACTTAATAAATCGTTAGCACGATTCAGCTATCTTTAGTCACGACTTAGTCACTTTGAAGTAAAATGTTTGTTTATTATGAATAAAAAGTGGCATGTTCGTACCTGATCATAAACTGAGTCAGTTGCATGCCAATTACACTATAATAGTTTAGTCCATACTAATAAATTACCAATATTGGTCAATGTGATAATTTAATTCACATTTTGCAAAACATATTGGAGACTGTAAATATTATCAATATGTACCTCATATGCAGCAACGATAGTTTAGTTAAATAAATAAACTTCCATTTATCAACGGGAATGTTCTGTTACACAGCAAACAATTGAAGTGAACATATTATTTTAGAATAACTAACAAAGGTGTGGTACAGCGTATGTTGCGTTATCACCGACCTGACATGTACCGGTAATCGTTTATAGTAAACGATAAAATCAAATGATAACAACCCGAACCCGTTCAGCGATGTTTCAGTGCTGGAATTGAAGCCAATCTCGCCTACTATATTAACTAACGGAGAAAACGACGAAGTAAGCAGCAGGTGTAAAATAAATGACACCAAGGCGATTGAAAACATAAGTTCGGCGATGTATAATAAAACAGAAAACAAGACAAATGCTTGCATAAAGAATGATGAAAATAATTTATTTATAAACTAATAAGGGCGTGAAATTAAAATACGTTTTTGTGATGGATGTTTAAATTTTTTTATGGAATAAATGTTTAATATAAAACGTTTCATGCTATGTGCATACAATTTATTAGATAAATTTATTTGAAGGATTGGTTCGATAAAAGAGAGATGAAGCAACACAGCGCGAAATAAGTTCACATTTGAAAAGATGACATTATGTTGTTAAGGAATTAAAAAGTCTACATCGTTGTTTAACGTCGATACATGGGTTGTGACAGAAATATTTGGTAAGTGTACGTAAAAATATGTCTGACTTCACAAATTACCAAATTATTATTTTTTGTGTATTTGGTTTATGTTGCTTATTTCATAGCAATAGATTTTAATTTCAAGTATTTTTAGAAACGTTACGAGACAGAGTTAGCAGTTTGCAATTGTCTCTGAGTTTTTTTCCTAAATAAATAAGGATAATGAAAATATTTTTAGGACTGTAAATTCTTATTTTAGTCGCTAGTATTTAGTTGTAGAAGAAAATTAAGGCAATTGACCAATTGCGAAAAAAAGGAACAAACATATAAGTCAAACGCGGTCAAACCTCACAATTATCACTTGAAACGGAATATGCATATTAAGAAACATAGAACTCACACAACATACACAAATACACCAAGCTAATCAATTATGAAGGTCATTTTAAAATAAACGCAGAGCTTAAACGTTGGATGGTGCGTAAAACCTTATGTCTAGCCAATAATAAATCATCTACACACACAGGTATAGAAAAATAAAATAACTGCAAAGGCTTTTAATTCAAATTTTAAAATAACTTAACCAGAATTTATATTTTAATGTATGCCTTTGAATAATTCCGTATTAAATTCATCAATTTAATATGTACCTTTAAACAGTATGTCTCTTGAAGGGACGTCAGTAGGTTGATAAATGAAAAGTCGATGCAATATTACGAATAAACCTCTTTGATAAAACATCATTTTATTTTATTGTTTTAATTTATGTCCGTATGTATTTTTTTTATAAATGCCTTTAATATTATTATATCTCGCATTTTAATTTGTGATTTTAAAATTGTTTTTTGTTTTAAAAATATAATATATTATTTATATTATTGTCAACTGTTGATTTGCCGTTTTAAAATCAGTAATCATAGACACAAAGGTTTGGTCATTAAATTGAGATGTTTATGATCCTTATATTTTTTTAGTTTGGATAAGCGTGTCATTTAATGCAATAACTCAACCAGCAACAAATGCAAGTTGAATTAAATTATAATTTTATTTGCAAATCATGTTATCTTTTAATTTCTCAAACAAATAAGCCTTGTTCTTAAAAACGTTATCGAACGTAATAATCAATTGACCTCTTATCATTTAGTGAAAATCAAGCCATGCAAAGCGTTGTTAAGCAGAAATAAAAGCATTATTTAATGCATTTTTAGTAGCTTTGATTTTGTAAACCTATGTATAACAATCTCATAATTGTGAAGCAGCACCTTAACGGCAAACAACCATATCCTGTTTTTTACGTATTTAAATGTTTCTTTGAAGTGGATTAACTATAGCATACACACATTATTTCTCCATTTGAGTTTGTAAACAATAATATCGCGAAAGCGTTAATGCTTAAATCGGCTAAACTTGTATTGTATTGTATGTATTTCTTTTGACCTTGTAGTCAAGGATAACCCATGAAAGTGCAAGCACTTATTTTCAATGGGATCCTTTGGTTTTTGCTGAAGAGACAGCAAGCAGAAGAGACAATATTGGGATACAAGGAATACGGGTGCGATACCCTAGCTCTTTGCGAATAGATCCCTTGGTTCTTTTACGTGCTCAGTGTATAGCACCGATACACGCGAGAATTACCTGGGTTTCATACCAATACATCTCTAGTTGGGTTCAACTATAAAATTCAAAACCAATATACTTATAGTTTAAACCAGTTATTGTATTCTTCTATAGTTTAACCAGTTATGGTATTCTTCTTGTTCAGTCTAAATAATAAACTCACCGCCGATATGGATACCACTACAATATTGTAATGAACACCTCACATCAGATGGAGCATGCTATAAACGTCACAGACCCAAACTTTGCGTTAATTGGTTGTCTGAACAGCATGCACGACATCGAACTCGACAAAACCTACAGACTTTTGATTTTTTACGCGATCGTATGTCTCTGTATTTTCGGAAGCATTCTTGTCATTTTGTGGACGATTCTGAACAATCGCGTTTCCATCAACTACAAGAACAAGCACCATTCTCGTGTGAACATTTTCATACTGAATCTGATTGTAGCCGTTTTGGTCATCCTTCTGGCGGTTGCCCCGCAGATTATCTGGGAATACTCGGATCGGCAATGGTTAGCTGGGGACTTTATGTGCCGCGTGTTTAAGTTTCTGCAAACTTTTTCCATGACAGCAAGTAATTACATGCTCGTCGTCATAGCAATTGGCCGCCGTCAAGCTGTTATGGCGCCTCTGAAGGAGTAATTCTCTGTAAGTAAAATTGTTCTTTAATGTCATTTTTAAACTGCTCAATATGGCATATCATTGCTTTGCTTTCATTTTTATGTTTATACTATCAAAATGACGTTTTCATTATGCCTCTTATGCTGCTGCTGATGATGACGATGGTGGTAATGAATGTTGTTATTATAATTATTATTATTAAAAAATTATTATTATTATTATTATTATTATTATTATTATTATTATTATTATCATCACCATTATTATTAGTTTACAAAGTTCGTAAATTTTTTGTTCGAGAAACGACACTTTTGTTAATTTTTCTTACGGATACAGCTGCACAGAATTAACGGAATAAGCATTTCCCAACATCGCCCGTGTCATGTGAACAAATATGTTGTAGAGCAAAGTACCCTAATTTCGACAGTTTAAGGTTAAAATGTGTATACCAAATTATTTGATCGGTATCCTCCTTACTTCGACATACCACTAACTTAACCTATTGCATCCTGTGCTTTTTACTGTATACTGTCAGGTAAGGATGCTTTATACGTATCGTACTTACTTACAATGTTAACGAAGTATGAGATCGTTATTTCGACATGGTGCCCCTTATTTCGACACCCCTAGTTTGTTTAAAAAAAAATGTAAATGAAACTTATATTCTTTCAATGGAACAGAAAATTACCACAACATTTAAAAATTGTAATTAATATTATTCGTTTGGCTTGCGCTAAGTTGCGCATGGCTGTATATTATGCCCGCCGATAACAAAACCTCATGATGTCCATTGTACTTCCTAAAAATGGTCATACGCCAAAAATAGCAACCCATGACGTAATCTGTCGATTAAAATGCTTCAATCAACACTGCTTCCTGAAGACTCAATGCGTTTTGCACACGTCTCGATCAGTCTTAACTCCGCCTCCTTTTTAATCCGATTAGCGTTAACACGTTCGCTGTTCACGGTGCGGACCGCGCTTAATTGGAGTAACTTAGTAAGTGCTTGTTTATTGTCACGATGTTTTGATAACAATAACGTGTGAATGTCGGCAAAGAAGTTGATACCCCGTCTTCGACCCTGTTTGGCCAAAAGTTGTTAATTGTTGTAACAGTTAGTAGGCCAGCTCCATTGTTTCAATAAAGAACATTGTAACCCGTTTATAACTTGTCAAAATATTTTGTTGGCAAACACAGATATGAATTTGACAAAAATATTGAACTTGTACTACCAAGCATTCGTGTTCAGAATGTCGCAACCTACGCTTGCCGGTTTTGGCATTCCACTTTCGACGAAACGGAAATTAGTATTTGATGAAAATGAATCTAAAAAATCAGAAAACAAACAAACAATTAAAGCAAATGAAACACCGAAGTCGTGTGTTTTTCGGACGACTTGGTTAAACCAGTTTGACTGGTTGGAGTTTGATGAAAAGAACAAACGCATATTTTGCTAAATCTGGTGTGCAACAGGGTTGCAAAATTTATATATTAAGGATGGAGCTGGTATTAGTTTCAATAATCCAACTTTCAGCTATTTACCCTCCAGGTCGCTGTACGTATAAACTCCTAAAAGCGCAGAGCATTCAAGAAAAACTAGAGCTGGTATGTTCATGTTATATTAAATTACCCAGTAATGATGTTGATCTATATAAAACGTGCGAGTTAACAACCGTGCGAGTTGACTTAGGTACGAGCTGACCGGCACCCATATATCTATATTATAATGAAAAGATTACATAAGGCAATGCGTAATAGTTATTTAGTTATATTATTCGCTATGTCGAATTTACGGTCCAAACGATTTTTTGTTATCCTAACTTCGACACCCCTGCATTTGCCATTAAAAAGCTCACAGCTTAGTGGAACTGTTTAACAATGTGATCTTCCATGTTTGTTTTTCCGTTTTCAATACAAATTATAACGTATTCCCGCAAGAAAACGAAAAAAGACTTACCGTTGGTTGCTGCGTGTCTTACAGCTTTGTATACGGGCCGCATTCGCGTAAAAACACAAAACAATCTGTGTTATGCAACCTTGGTTTACGGAAAAAACAAACGCAAATTTTTATGGGTGAAATATTTTGATGATGGCAGAAATATATGACGTCATCAAAAATGAACTCAAATTGACTAGAACGCACCGCACTAGGCTGATTAAGATAAAAAAATGTCAAAGCATGTCGAAATAACGGACATGTCGAAATTAGGAGACTTTGCTCTAGATCAAATTAGCAAAATCTCATGAAAATAATTCGATAACATTCTTATGCATGTTCTAATACACTTGTATACATATTTATGTGTTACTATGCTGTTTTAGAAAACTAGTTTTATTTAGCATAGTGATCAATTGATTTTAAGTATAAAACGGTAGTAAGATGTCGCATCTCATGAAATGCACCATGACGTGATCATAATAGTAATCAGGTCAATTTTATTGGCCAATACATCAGTACACAGCCAAACAACATACATTTGACATGTGATGGTGTCGTAAATAAATGATTATTCAACATGGTGATGAAAAGTATGGTATATATAAAATGGGCATGAAATAATAATTAAATTAAAGGTTGTGAAAATGTTAACCACAATATCATACGCAAAGTGAAACCAACTCGTAGACACCATGAACTAGTTCAATGTTGGTGACATTGGTTGCCGTTATACTACACACAAAAACAATATATAAAAAAACAACGAATAATATATACTTAATTAATACTAATAGTAATTATATGTTAGATCGAAAGCCATTCTAATAAATTTAGCTTAGTTAATTAATATCTTTCTTTTTGAAGTTGTTACATGTTGCTTAAATTTTATAATTAAAGGCCAGCGTAGATACTATTTAGGGGACAACAGTTTTCTAAATTCTTAATATAATGGACACACTAACAAAAATAGTATTTATTCTCAACTACACCCATATTAAACATTGTAGATAATCTTTCGCTTCTTGGAATATTTCTACCTTCTTCACTGAATAGTAAGTGTGCAGAACAGCGAAGTCTAGTGTTTTCTATTCTTACATTTACATCAATATCTAAATAGTTTTCAATGTCAAAATTTGATTTAAATAAACGATAAGTTTCAAGTTTGGACAAGTTGCAAATATCAGTAACCCATGTTTGTAAACTGATATCCTTTATACGTTGACAAATACAATTTACATCACAAGTGGTTATCTCAGATTCATAATACAAAAAAGACAATCCTAATTCCAGAAGCAATATCATGAGTTTATTACCCCACTTATAAATATACGAATTTACGGCATCTAAATCTACCAACAATTTATAAAGTAAGAAATATGGATTATTCTACAATTTTTAACCATAATTTAATTATGCTTTCTCCTTACACTGCCGCGGACGTAGTTTGTGGCCGAATAAACAGTGTCTGTTTTAGAAATTTTAAATGGACATTCTCTTTGTTAGGGGCTGGGATGGAATCCCCAAATCTCAGTACTGTAGGTCTCTATTTGCAGAATCATAGCATCAAATAGACGTATTTTATCAGCAATACTAAAAGCCTTTCAAAGAAACAGTTTGAAATATAAGCCTAGAAACGGCGAGTTCTGTTTACAAAGTACGCCCTAAAATTCATTGCCTCGGGCAAAATCTAAAACATTTAAAATGACGTGTGTTATAATATTGTCGTTTATTATCTGTACGACGCCTTATTTCATCATTGAAAACCTTTTGTCAATTGGACTGCATTGCGTTATTTCGAAAAAGGTGCGTTATTTCGAAAAAGGTTTATGGGTTGATGGCAGGAATGACTGCATGCAATTCTGCAACGAATCCCTTTGTGTTCCTTGTCTTTAAATGTAAATTTAGAACGGTAGAAAATCATAAAGAACGTAGGTAACCGCCAAGTAAGTAGTGGGTATAATTCTTACCAGAATGGTTCATCCGACGTCTATTCACATCATGGGACAAGAAACCTGTGAATCCTATAATGGGACGGAAACGGTACTTTTTACAAACAAATAGGCAATTTCGAGCAAAATGTGTTGTTAAGTGTTCAATTTGCGCATTGAACAGTTGCATTTATCTGATTGCATAGAGGTAAAAATCAGCTCTCTCAAATTCTCGAACAAATCTTGATATACGACCATTATTTTCAAAACATGCGGATAAAATAAGTTTTACCCGATTCTTCCGGTAGCATAGCCAGAAATCGGATTTTGGTTAACGTTAGACAGTTTGTTGTTCTTATATTGATTATATTACTTCATGATCATATCGAAGTGTGTTAACTTTTATCATAATAAACGGTTTAAGGTGTTCATGTATTTGATAAAAGTGTTTGCATCATGTCGAAAGATAATTAATATATATTCGCCTCGTCGATGGATGCTTGGTTTAACATGCACTGAAATAATATATCACGTAAATATCTAGAGGTACTCTACTAACTTTGCTGATATTCAATTTAAGTTTATGTTTAAACACATTTACAAGTATATGTACATATTGACGCGTAGCTCATATTGCAAATATTATGTAATAACGTATTTGTGTAGATAATGTATCCGCCATAGTGCTGAAAAGGTATGCTTTAATCAATATTGCTACATGTACGATACATACTTGCTGAACCTTTGATATAAAACATAATCACTCCGAACCATTTGCAGTTCACTCTGTTTTATCTGTAATTGTATGTACTATGATCATTTTGAGTTAAGTGATAAATATAAATGGCATATTCCTAATAAATTTTATAGTGGAGACGCATAATCCCATCGCGTTTTGCGTTCACAACAATGATATGCAAATCAATTCCCTTTTCTTTTGGTTGTATGATTAGTCTTGTCCTTTTTAGTAGTAATGAAATCATCCAATTGGAAATTGTGAAAATGAATAGCCATACTTAAGCCACTTGTCAAGACGTGGTCATATACAGATTAAATATGAATATGTAATATGCTATTGTGCGGGCAAACATTTGCTTATTCCATAGCTTTACTTTTCCTCAATATTATCGAAAGCCGTAGTCATATAGCCATAATTCAATGTTTGATTTCTGGAAAAAGCCAATACTGTATGTCAAAAGATATTGAAAATGTTCGCTTTGTTGTGATCAAACTATTAATTTGTTATCAAACGAACCTTATGTGAGCACTTTCCTGACTTTCCTAGGAGACGGAGTATGAAAAGATGAGTGTCTGATCCTTTGAAAACATACTTTTAAAAATGAAAACATGTTGCATTAAACGGATTATAATATGTCCAAAACAAAACAAATATTTTATTGACATATCAATATATGTTTACGTTTAATCAAAAATATATTCATGAGGTTGATCAGACACATATGAAGCGAATGAAAACGCATGTTACTACTACGATTGGATGAGAATTTTGGTACCCTTTTATTTTTTTTAACTCGTTTTGTAATCAAGTTAATGGGACCGTGGTCCAGTGTTAGGATGCTGGTCTAGGAACCGGAAGGTCCCTGGTTCAAATCCCGCACAGATCACGGAATTATCCTGAGCAAAACATTAATCCCACGCTTGCTCCTGTCCAACCAGGAGTATAAATGGATACCTGTGAGGGTAAAAAATGGCTGTATACTGCGCCGAATGTAAACTGACGACTTATATCCCAGTGATCGGGGGTAAATGTCAAAGTCGATTGAAGATTTGTCTAGTATCATAATCAGACTATAAAAACATGCATTTACCATTTCATTAACAATACTTTCTGTTCATGTTACGATTGGCATTCCAAACGATAAGCGCGCTTAACAAAACAAAAATAACAAAAAGGGTGTATAGTTCATCGACTGATATAACCGATATTTGAAATTCTGTATTTGCTGGTATACATGTTAAGCATAACACTGTTTCATGTAGTGCATTTGATTACTGCTAGGTGTATATGTTTCAAACAGTTTCGTTAACATAGTTTTACGTATGATATCATGTCTGAGTGTAATGGGTAATGACAGTTAAAACAACGAACCAGAACCCGCTGATGTGTTGGTAATTATGACCTCTAGTCGGGAGTTGTAAACGAGTGGAACAAAGTAAGGTTCGTGTTGGACACAGTTATAACACGCAATTATCAGTAAACAGACTGTGCGTGATGACTAATTCAACGATTTAAATAAATTATGTGCATCTTAATCAATAAGTTATCCGTTATTTCTATGGTAAACGTGTAAAACAATTTTTCTATGGTATATTTAAAAAAAACTTGCCTTATGAACAGAGCATGTGTCATTTAATAAATACATTAAAAAACGACACTTCGATATAAAAGAATAATGCATAGTTACTGTCACACCTGTAATTGAAACAATTATTTCATGCACCATGTCGAACAAATATCATATAATACTGTCTATTGTTATTATATCCGAATGCTGATACTTTGTAATTCATAAAATTAATGGTAGTAAATTGATATCCCAGCAAAAACAGAACGTGTAATGTGATATTGAAACGAAAATATGACATTTTGCTCGGACTGGATGAGAAACGTTGATATGTTTATATCTATTCACATACAAATATAAGATGATATTTTCTGACATTGCTGGTTATGACACATTTCAACTATACCAAACAAACAGAAAAAAAACAGTCAAACTTTTTTTCCATATATATATATATATATATAAAATTCAGCTTGACGCTTTGACAATTCTAATAAATGCATCTGCATTACAGAAAGGCTGCATGTATTTTCAAAATACAGAATCGTTTGTCTTCCCTATTTGCTGTATGATAGGCAATGACCTAGCGCATGCAAATATGTTTAGTCGCCTGATCTTCATACTTAAGTGACCATGTATGAGTAAGCCTTGCCAAGTCTCCGTCTAATATAGTTACACATAAGATGCCCGTGTTGTTATTATATTAAACATATATAGATGATGCTCCAGTAACATTACAAGGAGAAAACTAAATGATGTTTTAAGCTAGGGTATACCTGAAATGACTAGTGCCCTTCGCTTATACAATACAGTACAATGCATTCAATATAAAAGTAAAAAAAAACGAATTATTACAACTAGCGTGTTCGCTGAAACGATAAAAGAATTCAGGAGCGGACAAAGGTACGAAGTCTCACCAGACTTCACAAATATGATCACAAAACACACACATGTAGATTCACATCAATCTCAAATCTTTGCACTTAAAGTTAAATAAGAGATAAACAAATCAATTCATTGTAATATCTTATTAACCAGACGTTTTCAAGTTCATGAAAGTCATGAGGTAGGAACATGTTTTGTCATTAACAGAACACATTATGTAAGATGTTTTAATTATATAAACAATATTCTAAATATATTCGTTTGTCAAAACAATTTTATCTGATTTATGTATTTACATCTTACCTTAACATCTGCTTCGTAATTATTTTCCGTGATTATCAATAGAATATTTCTCGAAAGGTGGATTTTTGTAGCGCATTTACCTTCAATCACCCCTTCAAAATACATCAAAAGAATAATTTTTCAAATAAAGAAAACATTTACACATGTCAATTTCATTTCTGTGATCGGATGTTTTGTTAGTCGTTTTCATAATCGTTTACATGAATCACACACGATAAATGCCTCACAAAAAGGCGGGTTTTACATACTTCTTAAATTTGATGGGAATATTCACTTACACATGAAATCAATTAAAAATAAATGGAGTCATATTTTAAGCAATGTTGGTCTTGATCGCTCATTAAATTATATTTCGGTAAATAAATAATTGGCGTCGCTCTGGAGAGCGGCGACTAGTATGTTATGCTTTTTTTCGCTTATGGGAGGAGAAGTTATTATACGGATCAATGTATATATTTTTGTTTAAAGAATATCTTGCATAGTGGTGATTGTTTGTGTAAATTAGTGTAAATAAGTACTGCATTTGTGCCTATTACATTTATTACAACATTTATTTCCAATAATGCAAAGCTAATTGTTTTAATTAATAACTGATCCACAGCTGATCACAGGGGAACGATCACAGGGACTGGGCAAATACGCGAAACTTTCTGGTTTTGTATAAAAACAAAACATAATCAAAATATATTTATTTTGTGGTTTTTCTAATTTGCTTATTTAGTGGACAATCAATGTAGTACGATATTTGACGACCTACCGCGGAAGCAAGTTTATTGGAAGGCGTGGTGGTACGAAAACGTACAATGTATTAGTTTATTAATAGACATATAATAACGATCGCAATACACAACTTCACCAAATAGCAGTTCATAAATGATGTCAGCCGGAATAGCTAAGTTGGGAGAGCGTTAGACTAGAGTTGTTTACGCAACAATCATCTAAAGGCCCCCGGTTCAATCCAGGGTTCCGGCACGAACCGAACCGTTCGGCGGCTGACGTTTTTTTCAGTCAGGTTAATTAATATAATAAAGCTTTATTTTATGTAGACATTTTACAATCCATTTAACTATAATTGGACATTTTTATTAAAATTAATGGATGCCTCGTGGTGACAACCTTAATTAAAATTGCTTACATCACTTAAAAGTCTTATAAAAAATACACGTGTTTTTATATTAACAAATACATGCAAACAACACATCTATTATCCATGTATTTTTATGGTTGTCTATCATATGCCCTAAAAACTATCCCTACCACATATAGAGCGCGAAGCGCGACACGTATTATTGATTGTAACAATGAGTTGCGATAAAGGAAGCAACCGCTTATCAAGGAGGAGCTGTGTCCCAGCAATCCGTTTCCATAGAGTCAAGCACTCCTCGAAGTTTTTTTTTAAGAACCACATATAGAGCGCGATGCGCGACACGTATTACTATAAAGGTGGTATGGGACCTTTAGCATTATCCGACCATTACGTCTATAGTTATCTTCCATAGAATTTGAGAAATTTTGAAATCGTTGTTCGAAGTCCAAAATTTTCATCCGATTGTTCCCAAACTTGCACAGGTTTTTTTTTATCAATGAGGACCCAACCCAAACTCTCTATATGAGCACTATCGGACCATAAGTCCTGAATTATGTCTCTTTGAATTCAAAAATAAAAGTGAAAAATTGCTTGGTTAGGTGATTATGTCAACATTTGTCTTCAGATTCTCTCCAAACTTACAGTGTCTTCATATCAATGAGCATTTTTACCTCATTAAAAATGAGAAACATCGGGACAATAAGTCCAGAATTTTTTCTATTAAATTTGAAAAAAATTAAACAATTTCCACTTGTTTAAAAAGTTTCAAAACTTTCGTCTGAATCTTTGCATACTTGTTAAGTGTTTTATATCAGTATTATTCGAACCCTATTGAAAATGATGAATATCGGAGCAATAAATCTATTATGATCTTTTACTGAATTTCAAAGTATTGTGAAATGCAGCTTCTTTATGCAATTTACAGTTTTCATTCAATTTTTGTTGAAACTTTTACAGTGTTTTCATATCAATGAGTACTCAACCCCTATCGTAAATGAGCAACGTAAGAATAAGTTCAGAATCATCTCCCCTTAAAGTTGAGAAAAATATGAAATTACGCTTACAAGATAAAGCAGATTTTTTAAAACCTACACAGTTCTGTTCCATTAATGAAAACTGCACACGGATGCCAGTAAAAAAAAGTAAACCAATGTAAATTAAACTATGAAACATTTGGGGGTTACAACACAAAATCATAGATAATGGTTATTTGGGGGTTATAACACAACATCATAAATAATGGTAAGTTGGGGGTTATAACACAAAATTATAGATAATGGTTATACCAGTATCTTTTTCTATTTTGTTTAAAATAATCGGCCAATATATTTTATTTACAGTAGTAAAAAATCGTTCCATGAAACTTCATTGAGTGCCCTTTACACTGATATTCCCGACGCCCTTTGATGCTTTGCATCAATACTTATCTTGTAAAAAAATCAAGTCCATTTAATGTTATCATTATAACTTCCTGAAATAACACACCTCCGAAATACATTTTTAACGCAATGGTTTACGTAAATTTCAAAAGTTTCTTCAAACCCTTTTAGGTTTTTAATTAATCATCATTTTCACGTGGATAAATGTACCAACTCATATAATCTTCCGGAGCCCGTTGCGAACACGCAAAATATATTCGAAATACAAGAAAACGTAGATGATGTGAAAATCTGTATCTGTGCGATTATAGCGAACATCCTTCTTGCAGATGACGCATTTTCAATCACTGAAAGAACTTTTAATTTTTACTCTCGTAATTAAAACTAAATTTTACAAAATCTTTCATAAATTATTGATCAATAAACAAGAATCCATGCATTTAAAAAAACACACACTAACCTTACGATTTAATAAGATATAGGAATAAAATTTTGCATACACGGTAAAAGCTATACTTTCACATACCGTGGATTGTCTATTTTAAGAAGGTGTTTCCCTAACAGTCGTTTAGTACGATATTATTGGTAATAACATAAAAATAATGTGAGTTGAATTAACTGCATTTGTTGAATAATGTTAGATTGATACGTGTTCATGCCTAAAATATATTTGATTATAATCTGCACAGAAACAGCTTTTGGTCGAGCTTATGTTTTGCACACTAATTGTCATAAATTGAAAGCAATTACGGACTTCAAATTTATGTGGTACTATATAGATATGCAAGTTATGAGTTTAAACTTTAATTAGAACGTCATGATCGTTCAATTTGAGTAATAATGTATGGTTATTGGATCATCTCCTGTGACATTAGATGTTTTCCTAGTGTTTTGTTTCACATGAAACGAAACTTTTATGAATTTAATTGATCAAGCTATTTTTTATTGTGGGCCGTTCACTGTAGATGTGGCATCCGGTAATTCCTGGACGTGGGCAACATGTTGTGTTATTTTATTGCTAAAGATTGTGAAACACAGAGCATTAATGTTCAAAACCACGTGATTTATGTTATATAACATGTGGCGAGCACATTTTGCTTCATGTTAACATATGAATCATCCGCAAAGCGGTTTTACGGAGGCGTCAAAGTTCGACGAATGCGAAATGCGACAGAGCTGAAAGGTAATTATCAAACGACAGTGGTTCGTATTATTCTTGTTGAATGTTATTGCATAACGTGTAATTATAAAACGTTAAAATGTTAATTTATTGGTCGGTTAATCGCCAAAAGTGAAATAATGTGCTATTTTAGTAAAAACGAACCAGATAAATCTCTGTGTACTCGATAGAAAGCATAAACACAAAAAATTCAATATATTTTCTAATTGATGTCGTATTGATTAGTACGCTTAAAAAACAATGGTCGTTTAATGCAAGATTCCATTAGCTTGTATGCAAACTGAAATGACTAGTGTATGCATATTAATTCTCCCGTATGCACCTTTATGAATGGTCGCTAACACGCTTCAATCAACGATCTATGGCTACCTTCAGGCTTCATGCTATCACATCAACTCAATAGATTGCGATTATCGAGTATGCAACTATGAATCAATTTATTTCTGCTTACATTACTGCTCACTATTGTGCAAAACTTCGAACAATAAAAACTTTGTAACATGTTTGTATTTTAAAATAAACACATTGTGAATATGTTTGTACATATATACGTAAACCAGTTTTATTTGCGAATCCATTCGATAGTTTTTATTTGTCATGTTTCACCATGATTGGTAGCCAATCACCATGCTTTTGTGATTGCTTGAATTTTAATTGTTATTAGACAAAGGTACCCATTTGCAATATTGAATAATTTAGTTTACAAAAAATCTTGTAAGACTATATGACGTTCATGTTCATGTATTTTTATCAACAAATTATTTTTAATAGCATAAAGGTATATTTGAGTCTCAAGATCAAACATGTTTGACGCTGACCAGTATATATGAAAATATATTAAAAAATATTTATAAGCATTTATAAATGTGTTACAAAAATCATTGATAACCATTATACGGGTACTATTGACTATGCATACATTAGCGATTGTCGCCGATATCGAGAATTGTTAAGAGTTGGCCAGTTCAATACGAAGACGGGAGATATGCGTCATTATTTTTATTCGCTGACGATTCTCTAAAAATAAATACAATACATTTATAATATATACAGTCAAACATACCAAATTATTAACATAGTTTTTAAATAAATAATTCAAAAAAAATGCGCGTATGTAATAACAATGATGATACATACAGAAATACATAAACAATAAAAGTACCAACAATATATTTACCGATATTAATTCTTCCATACACAAAAAGACACACTCTGAAAACAATTTTAAAATGTGATTTATAATTACTTATATTTCCCGTATCGTTCCGGCGATTTTGCGATTTTCATAAAATAAGAAACGAAAGGTCAACAAAAAATAGCCGCCAAAAAACACCGAATCGAAAATTTTAATCGCCCTTGTGTCATTCTGGCTCTTGTGTACGTTTCTTTCTGCCTTATTGTCGTGATGGTGCCCTTTTAACCTATTAAAATGCCAGAAAGCTATAAAGGGCGAATAATACCAGTAGTGTCGTGTTTGTCCCCTTAAAACCCTCCGAATGATATTAAACACATCGGCCACCATAGTGCCCGGATATTTCGAAATGCTAAAGCCTTTTTATGAATTTCGACTTCACCCAGCTTAACTTTCACTTCAAAATAATTTATTGTAAAAATGATATTAATTACATAAACCACGCACACAAAAACACTTAAGTATGCCTTGAGTGTTATCATAAGTCAGTAACTTATATTATCGAGCTTAATGATATGTTTACAATAAGAGGTTTAATAATTAATATATATTTATTACTATTTCATTAAGCGTTACTATGTCTTTATATAAAAAAAATACAATATGGGTTATAATCACAAAACAGTATGTAGATGTGTTCTTGTTCGTATGCTAGCCAAAATACTGGCCAGTTCCATATCTTCACCTAACACCCTCTACCTTGTATTATCGTACGACTAATGGGCACTAAAATGTACAAAATCACGTTTCAGCTTACTAACGGAACATTGGTGGCGAAACGTTAAGCCGATTTTACCATGTTTATTTCACACATAAAACAATAACAGCAATGATAGTAAAACAATACAATAGAGTATTTGCATTTGTATTTGTTCAACCTAACTATGTAATCTGGAGTTGTACACCCTCATTTACGGTTCTTCCCATCCTATTATGCACGAGTTCGTGGTCCATTGTTTATAGTAAATAACCAATTGCCAAAACATTACGGAACATTACGAAACAGCATACACACATAGTAGAATAAAGCTGGGGTCACCGCCTTTGAACGGTCAATGTTAAACACTGGGGTTTTAAACCGGTTTTAGAGCGCTCAACCTCACACTTGGCCCAGCAATATTCATGATACTATAAGCGTAAAGAAAATTTAACCTCATAGCATTGCAACTCAAATTTAACAGTTACAAAAGGAAATTCAACGCATTCAATTTTATTACCAATTAATTACTCAATGGTAGGACGGAGACCACAGAAACACAGTTACAACTTTTTGAGGAACGATGAAATGAAATTAAAAACCAGTTGGGTTTATTGGACATTCTAGAAGAAAACATATAAAAGTGTCATTCCATTATTAATTCCAAATTTTAAGAGAAGAAAGCTATAGTGAATCGATAACTAGCAAGCATGTGTGTTTAAGTACGCAAACATCATATTCTTTTGAGAGAAAAAAAAAGTTAATTAAATTAAAAAGTGTATTACAAACATTTGCTTTAAGAAATTTACATTTGCGAACAGGCTTCAAAATATGTACATAAAATGATGGGTGGGAAATTCCATTCATTAAAAGCCATTTTAAAGAATCATTAAACATGGAAATTAAATCACGATACTTTGAGTGAAAATAAGTGAATTTACGTCGTAGGTTATGTTACCAAAACTCCTTGTTTAAGTAATTTTCTTGTTAATATACGGTTAAGATCATTTACATCTTTAACACATGAACATTCTCTGGCGTATCGTACCAAATGCGAAATGTAAACACTATAGGTTGGATCTTTAGGGATGTTATCATTTAGGCAAGGAAACTTCACAATTTCAAAGTTTAAGCCGTACAGTTTGTCGTATAAGCTTGCCTTAATCGTATTATTCTTACTAGTTAGTCTAAATATGCAGCATCTGTATTGGATTGACAAGATCTATTTAAGACTAGTTATATTGGGTAGATTTTTTTCTATATGTTGTTCAAAGTAATCACGATAAAAATCAATCATCCGTGACGATCGGGCGATTTTAGCACGTGGAAAATTATATTTTCATCGTTTTTCACGTTTACATGGTGATTGTTGATCGCCAATTTGATAGATAACAATTCGCGAATTATCGAATATAACGCATATTACAGACGTCAAGTTAAAACATTATTTAATGTGAAGTTGTATGTTAACTTGTAGCGATCGTTGCAGTTATGTTTTTTAACAACGATCGTTGCGATCCTAGAAATAATACAATATCACGTTTGAAGAAAGTTTATCCCCTTAAAACAGAGAACCAGCGTCCGAGGTTGGGACAATCACGATGGGACGCGTCCGAAAAACAAACGTGATGCTGAAAATATGTATCCAAGGTTCACTAGTCCTGTTGTTAAAGAATACTTTTTGCTTGCCTAAAAGCTAACATAACTCATTGGAAAAAGACGTATTCATTGATATGGGCGCTTGTGCAATTTAAATATTAAGTGTTGCCAATTGTTTATTTGGAATTAGGTTTTAAAGATTTATAATGACGCAAATAATGCATCATTCCTGAGTTTACATGAACGCACAATAAACAATATATGCTGCATGTGTGATGTCCTTTTGAACTTTACATGATTAAAAATAAAGGTTATAATTTAAAACAATGCTTTATAATGAAACTTACTTTACTCAATATGAACCATTACGAAAGCTTCCTAATTCCAAAATGATACCTTGTAATTCAGCGTGAATAATGTCCCATATTAACAGTCACTGAATGTTTTCTTTAACAAAGTCTTCATTCTGTGGGACATAGACGCAAAGGGATATATTTGGCATGGGTTTACATTGTGCAATCAAACCATAATTTATATCGAGGGATCGTGTTCAATGCAATTATTTTACGAACACTAACACCGCAGCCTTTTGCTAATTTTGAAATGGTGTGTAGGCTCTGTGAAATTAATTCGGTTGTTACTTTGTTATTGAACTATTAAACAAGTGAGTCTTCAAAATGCAATATGCAACAATCTAATTCAACCAGCTGAAGTCTGGCCAAAAACATTGGTTCAAAAATACCTCTTATTCACCGCTTAGCAAGAAAACATTAAAATTGCTGCCGCTCAAATACCTTCCTTATAGTGATTTTGAGTAGTTGTTGTGTATATAAAGAAATTATTTATTTTATGTTTCAACGACCATCGCTGATTTATAAATTATTACATTTTTAAAGTGCTGAATCAAGCGAATACGGTCAAATGATAAAATACGTACGGATAAGACAGGGTAAATAATATTCACTACAAATAATTACGTTTGCAAAGATTGCGATTAGTTGTATTGTTATTGTTAATAATCACAAAGAAACAAATAATAAAAATAACGAAGAAAACAAGTCAGAGCGATGCAGCAACTGGGTATAAATGGAAATGACCATTGTACACAATCATTCTATTACATCTGTTTGATTAAAGGGTACGTTAAGTCCGCTGGAAAATGATTAAACGATAGGCTACCTGTACGCAATTATAACAGTTTATATAAACAAGTATGTTGAAATCAGAATAGATTGATCGCATTGTCGCAAACATTTTACATTTGTTCATTTTTCTAACGGTTTCGTGACAACATCGATTCATAGTGTACGTTTCTGTCAAAATCTGTTCCGCTGCATATGTTAATGAACAAACTACGCATTGATTTATCGGATTATTTATTGTATTTTTCAACATATCAATTATTACTGTGCAAAGCATGTGCAGATAAATATTCCACCGTCCACAGTTACACAGCAATCGATTTCATATGGGCGAGAAATTTACATGTTGTCATATATTAACATGACTTTTGTAAGGAACATATTCATACATAACTTTAATTAATCTTCAGGTAAAATAATAAAAATACAAATATTAAAATGTATCCGAATAATTTACTAAAAATTAAATTACTTTTTAATTTTACTGTAAAATTAAAAAAATATTTGGTATGTCAATCCCTTAAACAACAAACGATCACGTTGAAAAATACATTGTCCCTTTCATATTTTATATAAAAGTTTGCAACTTTATAACCGGTTCACGAATTGTTGCTGCTGCATTAATCAATAGGTATATATTTATACTTCCGATAATTAAACAAGGATTCGTTACGCAGCATTGGTTATTTAAGTGCGAAATTGAACTTCATATCTTACATTTAACACAGCAATGTAGCGAATTGCCTGACGCAAACACGTGTTGTAAATACCGATAAATTATCTTAAATATTATTAAATATAAATCGATAAAATATAGTGTGTATTTTGATTATTCAAGTTGTTTGATTTTTATAAACACCTGACATGAGTAAACAAAAAAATAACAACTCGGTCCAGAAGTAGAGCGGAAAAGCTTAATTTTGTCAATAAAGGGTTATATTTTAAATATTTGCCATAAGTTCAACCTGGACGTAAGATAACGCAACCTGGAACTCGCCCGCGGCACACAGAATCTTTATAATGTTCCGTATTTTACCTCTAACCTCAACAACAACAACAACTTATCCGACTCAGGTGATATGGAATTAAATTGGTCCTATTTTCAAGTCATAACTTAAAACTGGGTCGTCAACTTTAATGAACATGGTCTCTTTCGTCTTAGCAAATAGTGTTACATCATAAAATTCATCACAATAAGTGTCACATCTCGTCTATCTTAATTATATGTAAATTAAAGGTAATGTTATACAGCAAAAGTATGTAGCTCTCAACTAGAGTTATCACCTACAGTAATGAATACCTCCCAAACACTGTTATTGATTGCAAATTAACGAGAAAACACCTGGTGTCTGAAAGTTTTGATTAATTGTGAACATAACATATATCTTCCAGTGTGATACAAAGATTCTAATTACACTAACGTTTTTTACAACACGCGATTCACTTTCTAAATTATATTTGGTATGTAACTTGGTGAAAATTTAGACGCAATGTGTGGTCGAAATACACAGTAGTTATTATTAAAGCATGGCTCCGATCAAGCAATAAAACATATTGAATTTTAAGCCAATTCGTGAATTATTTGTCCTTTATTATATATATTTTACGAAAAAAATTAATCAATAGTGTATAATTTTTTATTTATTTTGAACATTTAAACTGATTTTACAGTATAAAAGACCGAATTCTGATCAAGTAGCTGTTATGTTTTGTGGAAATAAACCCACTATTATATTAAGAATATATATATATTACACAAAATTAATATACAATACACGCCAAAGTGCATTAACTTAACAGATGTTTCCATTTTACGTTTTCTACTTAACTTCTTCATGTTCGAGTTGAAGAATATTTACAAAATAGAATCAAAAGAATAACAATTAGACAATCTCCGCTTTTATATGTATCCCTTTCTCTGTTTTTTTTAATGCCCATGGTCCTAAAGTTATCGAAATTGTAAGGTAAACGCCGTTGTGTTTTGTTACAAATGCTTTTGGTATTGCATGTTTCTATTGCTGGGAGAATGTAAATAGACTAAAAAAGTAAAGGTAAGACACACGTCTCGCAATCAGGTGCGTATTTTTGCGGTCAAAAAAATGCCCAGATGTTGGCCGACGATAGACATAACGTTAGGTATAGCTGTTATGTTTTGCAGCATTGCATGAAAGTTTGCAATGCGATGTGGCAGAGCATTTGCTTACGGTCCCATAAGACACGGGTTCGAATACCGGAGACAACATAGTGTGTGTTATTCTGTGTTTTTTTACAATGAAAATTAGTTTAGACTATTAAAACATTAAAGATTTTTAGTTGTTGATCATATTCATTGAATGTTTAAAACAAAAGCTACATATGCGAACAACTCCCGTAAAACGTGGATTGGAACGAGATTTTGATTAAATTATCATAGTTCCACAACTTGTTTCATAGATGCCATCATTGGAATCAATACGTTCCAAACATTTTAGCTAATTTTTGCTTTTTACTTAGTTATGTGTTTTTTTTTAACAAGGTGAATCTCTTCGTATTTGATGTTGTGATAACATACTTGTTTAATGTCCTTAAAATGGGGATACGTTACGTTGAAATGATTTAACGTATACATAATTGTTCTGGTTCTTGAAGAATACTTCTTTTCGGGCTGTAATATCGTTAAACATTTGAACGGCAAAACATTAACCTTGCAATTTGGGGTGGTAAGAGAGGGGGGTCATATAACAGTATTTTGATATTAACCTGCAAATTGCGTTGCATCAACATTTGAACATCTTTGAATATTTAACTTCAGATCGTGTGCTCCAAAAAACAGCATGCATGTAATGTTTATCGTAAGTTACGTGGTCGGTAAATATAACAACAGTAACAAAAACAACACAACAACAACGAATTGGTCCTTTCCGCTAAAATGACAATGAATCGATCGAAACAGCATACTGATAAAAAAAGATATTACTTTGACCTTCGAATGAAAAAGTTGTTAAGTCTCGTATGTAATAATGATGTTATGAAAACGTTAATTACAACCATAAGTACATGTGATAAGTGTTTCTGAATGTCCCATGTATACAGGATATTTTAAATAATTCTTCACTTCTTTTTATTTATTATTATTCTTTAAAAAAATGTTTTTGCTGGTCTTTGATATTATCATTCAGTCAACTGTTTCTGTAACATTTACTTCTGAACAAACTGCCCTGTATCTTTCCAACATACTTTTAAGACTGTAGACGCTTTGATTCGAACAATTATCACTCTAAAATAAATTGTTCTGTATATATTGTTAGCATTGTTTGAAGTGTACAAGCAAGTGACATTTGTCTTGAATCAAAGACAAGCGAATACTATTATCGCTTCAGCGAATGTTTCAGGAGCTTCATGTTTTTTTATATATTTGAATATTTCTAAATAAATACCGTTATATTACTCATTAGCATTGAATGGTGTTGTTGTTTTTGTAACCTGTTACAAAAATATTCAAGATGTAACGAGGTCCCAAAATTATTTCTTGTCACAAATGCTCAAATGCTTCGAAACCACGACGTGATAAACTTTCCGTTATAGATTTTTTATTAAAACAATAATATTGCCAAAATGTGCTGCAAAACCATGAAAGTGCGTCCCTCGTCTTTTGTTGAATTTTATAATAGTCAATTATGACTAACTTTTACATCACGAAAATCAAAAGTAAGAATATTTATTTTCATCGTTAAATTGATTATTAAATATGGTTACAGATGGACTATATTTCGTTTTATACTTAAAACTTTAAAACCTGCTCCGCAAAGTATAAATAGATGTCCGATCCTAACGAAACTAGAACACTTAAATTAGGTGTGTAGCAATCGATGCTGTCTGTATTTATTTTTTGTCTGCATTTTGGACATTTCATTAAACTTTCTCAAATTCGCGTTTGATTTCAGAATTTGTTTTCTTCTATAAAAGTAATGATAAAAACAGTAACTGTTAAGGGGTTTCTTGACTTTCATTGTGTGTTATACTAAAAATACAGCAGTTGGTTCTGTACATATCTCAATATTGGAATATTGCAAACTTCAGGGGCTGTTAGTAGAAGGAAATCTTTTCTCTTACGTTGATGAACCATACGTACACTCTTTCTTATTCTCATTTAGTGACAATGATCTGCAAAAACATGAATAATATGATACTTCTTCTATATTTTTTAGATGGACAATAGTTCTGTGAAAACTAATAATTTAACAACTGTCCCCCTATTATATATTTCTTGTTTGTGAATAGCGTTTTGTTTGTTATTAATTTTGGAGCATATGCAAGATTCATGTTCTAGTTATAATTGTTATTCTGTTATAAACGTAGTAAATAACAACACTAGTTACTCTCCGGAAAGAGTGTCGTTTGTTTCATGTTTCCTAAATTTAATACGGGTTTCTTTTCATAGATATATTGTTTTTATAAAAATCGTTTTCACATCGCGTTTTGTTTGTGATAAATTCTTGGATTAGTGTAAGGTTTGACTAGCCCTAAACAGGTTAAACATTCGAAGTGTTTGCATTGGCCGTTCCAAAGCGTTGATTCAAGTTTTAATCATGCTATGGTTATACTCGATGTTCTTATATAAAAGTAGTGTATATAAAGGAGAATGTCTCTCCTGACAATGGGTCTTTAGCTTCATTATTTTCTATTTTGTATAATGCTTGCTTTCCTGCAACATCATATTTTGTAGAAAATATAATGTACTCATGGTCATGAGTAAATGTATAATTCTGTTTTCTCAAAATACGATGAATCCGTATCAACATTAATCACATACACATCATCTTCATCAGCATCATCATCAGTAAATTGTTTCCTTACAAATAAAACACAAAGACTAAATAGGACTGAGTGTTTGCATTTGACAGGCCTTTCTACACATAAATGCAAATAATAATGCTTCTGACGACCGTATGTCTGCAGTGTGCAACACAAATCGACCTCAATGGCACCGCAAAATTGAGTCTCGAAACGTCAGTAAACGTTGAGACATCCTTCTCATATATCTTAAAGCTCAAACGAAACTAAATCAATTGTGTAGGACACATCGTTATAAGTATAATTAACTATGCACATATACTCAATTAACCACTTTTCACCATTCAAAAGCATAACCCATGGACGCCAAGGCACGAACAATCCGCTCACTCCCGCCGATGCCCAAAGCGCACACACCACGCCAATTTGGGAAAGATGCACAGATTGAAGCATTATTTTGTTAAAAGCAGCTGCGAAATTTGCAAGAATTATCCACCACCACCAATAAATAAAAGTGCACATAACTTCACATACACCCTAAAGAAGTATCGGTAGTAATAAACGATTCAGGTTTAATCGCAAGCAGGATACGCATTCCTATTGTCATTGTTCTATCGGTTTTTCTTTTAATTGCAGGTGGACGTATGAGGACCATGGCTCAAGACCGGTGTCGTGCATTCATCACCTCCAGAAACCACCAATTGTAGAAATATCTACAACTAATCAGCTATTACTATATTGTAAACATTTAAGTATTCTTTTAGAAAACCAGTTAAATAACTATTTGTCACGTGTTTTTCGCAAATTAACACAATAAGGCACACCAAAAGCACCCAGCACGCTGCCCGGACACCAACAGAGAAAAACCATACCACCCATACCACAACAGCCAAAATCCCATACCCCAATAAGTGTAGTTAAATCAGAACTATTCAAATATTATAGATATGAATAAGACGACAAATTGCATTAAAAATTAAAACTGAAATCTACATCTAATTAGTCAAACCAAAACGAAACAATAAGAATATCAGCCTTAAAATATAGAAAAACAAGAACCGGACTTTCTCTTCTAAAGAACCTATACGAACCAATACTATACAAACCGAATATAGTTGTATGTCGTTATTTTCTTATCGTCGTTATAAATTATTATTGAAGTGAGTATATCAAATGACTAAAGGCGTATGGACTTCAGAATAAGAGACAAAAGTTTAAGTCAATAACTCTCGACGACCATATAAACATTTTAATCACAAAGTAGACATGCATTCTGTTACGAATTGGAGTTAATAGACCGTAATTACTCTAAGTCTTCGGCCACCCTCTTTTTTAGCCAAAATAATAAATTTTCGTTACTCTAAAATTTCGGATATACGGGGTTTCGTCCATAATGTGAGTCTCTTAATTTTCGGACAGTATATTTAACCGCGCTATTCTACAGACTTCGGCCCTGATTTTGCCTATATAGGACACTTCGATCATGGATTTTTCATCAACCGGATTAAGGTCAAACAACCTGAAAGATGCATGCCTGAGAGTAATGGAACATTACATTCGCGTAATTGGGTAAATAACAATGTAAACCTGTAGAAAGTAATGGAATGGATTCACCCAACATCATTTGAAACAGTGTCGTCTTATTCAGATGGCAGTATGTTTTCTGTTCTATTTATTTATTTTTGAAGAGAAAAAAAAAGAATAAATCACAAGAATATTATTGTACATTAATGTATAGCATTAATTTTAATATAATTATAATGTTCGAACACCTTAATTTTTTGTCTCTAAATTTTCGGACACCTGTAATTTTTAAATATTTTTCGTATCTAAATTTTAGGATACGAAAAAAATAAATATTTTAAGTGTCCGAAAACTTAGAGTTAATGCTAAGGGAGCATGAAAGACCTTAATCGAGAAAGATACGACGGAAAAATGTTCATATGAACGATTGGTTTAACAACGAACGTGGATTGCAACCAGCCGATCGCAATTGTTTCTGTAACGGTTCTCACTTAATTTAGTAAGTTATTTATAAAACGTTTAAATAAGTTCTAACAATTATGTGTTTGTGTTGTGTTGATAAGCTCGGTAATCAATACCAATTAAATATTATGAATACATGCAAATAAATCATGTTGTGAATGCATATAAAAATAGTTCATTGATTCAAAATGTGAAATTGTTTTTATCATTTGATAGTACATATTGTCATTAATGTCAAGCGATAACACTATTATTTCCACCGTTCCTGAAAGTAGGCCTTGAAACATCAGAGTTGATCAGTTTGAATAACATCTTATTAGAAGCCATATTATCGTTCTTCCGGCAGCATAAACCATCGTCTTCATTTTCCTCATTGAAGCCATACGAAAAAACTCCATTAAATATGCATTTGTTAATCAAAGATTGTTTAGGGTAGATTTTTAAGTATATTAAGTGCACAAATTAATACGCCGAGATGGGTTGTTTAATGATTCCATCATACAATTTGATTGCAGTAAACCCCCCATGTTACTGGCGAGAGTAATGTAATTTTAACATCTTATGTTATAAAAATTAAACCATAAGTAAGGTTGAACTAAAATGACATTTGCTAATTTCACACCGTTGCATCTGATAGTTGTCTGAAATGATACTAACCAAGTAATGGTTGTGTGGAAGAAGAATATCCATTTGTTTTTGTTTATGTATAAACTTTTTTAAAATTAAGTGCGGGTCGTATTTGCAAGAATTATGCATTTCATATATTTGAACACAATAAAATGTACAACGTAAACCTTACATAAAAGTGTTCATTGTCTTTGCAATGTTATCATTATTACAGGTCAAGCCTTCATTTACGACGATTACAATATACAGTTTTATCGTAGCCAATATATATTGAAAGTTTCATTTATTTAGATTACTAGCGTGTCTATGGTGACAATCTTTGATCCAAGTTTACACGCGTCAGAATAGTACTTCTAAAATTCTAAACTTCGTTTAAGTACGAACGTTGTATGTAAACCGTATTGGCTTTTCTCTAAGAATGTGTAAATATAACGGCAAAAACCATTATTATTGTTTTCTACATCCTTATATTTTAACATTTAGACACATACCTATTACAATTCAAATAAAGTTCGCCAGGGACTTTACAAAATAATCGTTTTAATAGTGTTCATTTATGCGTTTTTAATAAAAGATCTGATTTGCACCTGTTACAAATTATAGTGTGTGCTTTTAAATTCAGGTCAATAGCAGCAACTATATGGGAAAGCCATCTAAAGATAACAAAGTAAGGCGAATTGAGTTTTAATATAGAGTTTTATATGGCTTTCATGATTTGTTCCCAATCAACATTTTAGTAAATATCAATGCAATAATAGTGCTTTAACAGTACTTTTACATGTTTACTTGGTCGTGTAATGTGTTCCAACAGCATTTATCACGTTGGTCTATATTTGGCAGTCACTGTAAATGATTTAATCTGGTAATCGAATTTTTTTTCTCAATATCATACACATTTACAATGATGATACTGTTTAAAGCAAAAGAAAAACAGATGATTTAATGAGTTAATACAAGTCCAAATTATTTAGAGGCGATACATTAAAACGGTAGTCATCAAATAAAACGATAGGTTAGCACGGATAACATTACACAACTGCTCCAATAATATGTTTACATGATGTCATTTGTTTAATTTTCACAAGCCCATGCATTTGTTTGCTAAAAAACAAATTCTTGCGTCATAATTAAATTTGTCCCTGGCTTTTGCTCTTTTTGTTGGATGCGGCTTCGATAGTGTTTACCCAAATCATTAAAAATAAAACATTCAACAAAATAAATGCTATATAAAACCATCATTCGTTAAATATTATGATAACACCGTCATCTTTAATAATATGTTTAAAATCACAATTAAGAAACACGAACATATAAGTTAACTTAACTTTAATAGGGTATGAGGTTAAATCAAATATTACGTTTTGTAACATGTTTTCTTAATTTTTATGTTCATATATTTGCAGCTTCCATCATGTTTCCTTTTTACATAGTTGTTGGTTTAATTGATATATTTCACATAAATCGATCGCCATTTATAATAATCTTTATCACAATACTGAGAAAACATGTGATGCTACAAAAAGCCAATGCAATAATGAATGTTACTTCAAGAAGTTCATTTAACAACATTTGATATTGATTAATAGTGTGTGTTTTTGTGTTTTATCGTCCATATGTATGACGTATAAAAACAAAATGTTTCGCTTTGAATAAACTCATTATAGCTCGTAAAACCAAACAAAACATGACGAAAAGTCAGCTTATATGTAGTAGAATCACAATCTTAAAGTATCAATATTGATAATCCCGATAATACTTATGTTTACTTTCCAAACAAAAAGATACAATCAATATTCTTTATTCTGTACTCACCAACTCGGTTCCTATCTGTGTTAATTCATTTTTAATGATTCATGTGATAAACGGGATTGTTTTTATCAATGGATACACTGTACCGCGATAATGAAAGCAGTCTCGAATCAATATGCATGATTACAATAAAATAAATAATCACATGTTTATAATGCAGATTTTATGTGATAAAATAACAAGCAATGTCAATCTTCTTTTGCCAGGGAGGCTTTCTGCAAATTCGGTGTCGACACTTGTTAAAATTAAGCGTGATTGTAAGCGTGATTGTAAAACACATCCGTCAAAACGGGTCCGTTTCAGATATTTCGCGTGCTTTCAGAAATAGAACAGAAACGAAATTAAAACGTCAATGACACTGGTGATAATAAAACCGTCTTCACGGATCAAACATTATGCATGCCTTTATATACGTCATCAGCTTTTCACATTCAAATGTCATGCTAGGATTCGACAAAAAGGCATGGGAACAATTACTAAATAATGGGTTAAAAAAGTTGTTGATAATGTAATCCGTGATATCCCAACGATTCGTTCGGAACCATTAAATTTTCAACTATAGGTTGATATTCAGTTTTGGTCTGTGACATAATTGTAAGTGACAAATCTAGTGTTTAGACGATGTACACTGTGCAAGTATGAACAAATATTTGCCTTGTATTGTCTTTAGAAAGAAAACAATAGTTTCAGACTTTGTCTGAAATGACACAAGTCTATCTTCATATCATCATCGCCAGATCGCGAAGGACATCATTTTCCGTTTAATATAATAACGATCGATTCGACGTTTGAAAACTATAGTTTTATATAGAAGATAAATTAAACACAGGAAATCGGCAACACAAAACACTTCTTCGCAATATATTGCTAAACAGCAAAATGAACGCTTGTATCTTGTCGGTGCAATCCTATTTCGAATATTTTATTGAGTCTGTCATTGATAACAAAAGTGCGACATTTGACACTGTTTTTTAAATATAATTTGTACAAAGTTTTAACAGAAACATTAGTTTATATACCGCGCTTGATAAAAATAAGGATTACAAATATAACTATTGAACCGATGAATAATGTGTTTGTTATGTGTTCGAAATACATATTCATCAGAAATTTAATATAATAACAAAAACTCCAAACTTGTTTTTTAGAGTATTTCCTAGCCAAAAAAGAAGACATACGTTTGCCATGATAATTACATCATAGAATTTCCAATTATAATGTGTGTAAACACTAATTAAATATTGTTGACGATAAAAATGATTGTCCGTGTTTATAGCGCGATAACCTCGCATTAAGTCTAAATAAACGTGTAATGCTCACACTTGTCACGCTGCAATTTTTCTTTTGTTCAGCGTTTGAGAAAGGTGTTTCAACGCAGAATTTCATGATTGTGTTGGGTTAATAAGGATTCTACAATATGTGTTTTATAATGGCAAGGTCGAACAAAAAATCAAACGTAAGGTGTACTATAAATACAAATTCCATAGAAACATCGTTTGTGCAAAATCAATAATATTTACGAAACATTACAAATCGGTATGTAACAACTAATACATCAACAGAGAGGCAGATTGAAGGAGCTGAGATCTTAATAGTGGACCCGGTTGAAGAGAGAAAGGGAAATCCATGGGCAACAAAAACGACTTCACAAAGGCAACAAGACAGGGGAGTTGGAAAATTACCTGGAGAACACACAGGTATACCTGTCAACAGTCTATGCTTACCCACCATGAGTTAAATCTCTAGATAAGCATGAGCGGATAATTGTTGTCACAGCACATGCGATCAACTTTCAAGATGGATTGCCAACGTATAGAGGAAATTCAGTATGCGGTTAAACATGTACGAGGGCCGAATGAGTCACCAAAGTGGAAAATCCCCTTCTTCTTTAAAAATTAAAAGGTATTTGCAAGTTCCGAAATATTAAATTGTTATACGTTAATGGAAGATTATCTTCTCATTAATGTCCAGATGAACGATTCCTTTTGTTGAAGACAAGTACATGGACTCATTCTCACACATTTGAGGTTAACCATGCGTGGTTAGAGCATACCCGTACAATCAGACAGCTGTTTAAACAAACTAAAATTCACAAAAAGACTTTAAAGAGAATTCGTATACCACGATATCAAACAACTTATTTACTTTGCATTGTCATGTCCCTGCGCATGTGCTGAAGATCATTAGAAGTACTAGAAGATACTAGTACAGCGGCGTATATCGTCTTACGAGTAATACTCCCGAATCGACTGTGGACAGGATCAACTTCCCAAAAGAATTCTTCGAGATGACCATTGTTACCGGCTGCACAGTCTCTGTAGTATTGGGTTTCAAAGCCAATAATCCAATCATCAGACAGAAGAGAGGGAGAGACGCGTAACACCAGAACTGAAACAGACATCCCGGTTTCCATCGAATAGAAGATTCGTGTATGACCTTACGGTTGCAACCCAATCGCAAAGAAAGGCAAGTTGGATCAGGATCATGACATTCCATTGAGGCGATGTCACTTCGGCCAAAATGACTTCCAAACATAGAAACTCAATATCGCTGATTATCAAGAAGGACGGTGTCTGGTCCGCAGATTTGATGATACAACAAGACACCCATGTTACAGCCTCCACTATTTTCTCTTGTCAAGGGGTACAATATGATTCGCTACGGGTGATGGTGGTCAGAGACTCAGATGAAACAAACATACGAACGGTGTGGATGAGGCATACTGGTAGGCGATGGTCTGCAAACAAAGCTGTCGACCAGGCGGATTGCAGGCTTAAACAAAAATTAATTGGTGGCATTTCCTGTTCAGGTAGAGAAGAACGCGGATCATTTTAAAGAGAGACGTGGCAACTTCCGCATCGAAACAGATACGATACCTTGTACAATCTGAAATACGCCTGATAGACGCCTGGAAGACGAAGGGGTCAGTAAAATAAAGGCATATCAGATAGGCATTCAATAATGAAGGACTGGG
Source organism: Dreissena polymorpha (assembly GCF_020536995.1). NCBI lineage: Eukaryota > Metazoa > Mollusca > Bivalvia > Myida > Dreissenidae > Dreissena > Dreissena polymorpha. Next base: position 120,777,997 of record NC_068358.1, on the reverse strand, counting down.
TAGCCGACGGCAGAAAGTAGGAAACATAAATGGTCAGACATTAAATAGTACCAAAACCTGCCGCCTGCCGGTACCAATAGCAGATTGTGATAGTTGATGATCGTTTTCCAACATAATTGAATTGGCAGTGATGTGGTATTGCTAAATTTGATTCTTGTTCTGCGAATAGAGGTCGAGCAACGCAACAGCCCACCCTTTTGGCATGCAGTCACTCTTCCCCAATTGCGTCATGTGGCGGCAAAACAAATACGAAAGCCCGAAGTTCTATTCTAGATGGCATACAGCTTGTCAAAGAAAAAACAAATTAGACACATCCCGGCTGCTGAAAGAAGATTGTGAAGGCTGTGGATTACGCGGTGCGACTTGAGTTGGACGCCTATCACTAGCAAGTAGTGTAATTGCCATAATAAGAAGAAAACAGACAATGCGTACAAATTCCATGTATCAATTTTTTTTTACATTCGAAACAACATGTACTGTCTCGCATGTACCAAGTATACCGGTTATTAGTTATACTTCGAATATTAGGTTTTGGATTGATCGTTTAACAATACGTTTAGCGATGATTCTGAAGAAAACAATTGTCTAACAACCTATGGGTAAAAAAAATCGTTTAATTTCATCCTTATTACAAGAAAAGCTCTGCTGCTTACAGCCTCTGAAGACTGAATGTTGGAACACTGACAATCTGTATGGGTAAATTTGTGATTAGCTGCATGCGCATATCACTTTCGTTAAACATTTAGCCACTTTCCATCGGCCATCTTCGACAATTATTACCCACAGCCTTTAAACAACGTACAAATTCACCATTAAATACGGTTTTGTTTATTCTGCAGCATCAATAGAGTATGCTTAAATAAGAGCCGTTGCTCATCATAACATTATAGTTCTACAAAATTGCTATTTGGATACTGGTCTCATAATATGTAAGTTATCTAGGACAACGTTGTTTGATAAGAGCATGTGTCAAGTTATTTATTGGTATAGGGTAACTAAAAATAGAGTTACTATACTTTAGACGAGAGTGACTTACATGCGGTATTTATATCAACAGCCTGTCCTAGTCTGTTGTAGGAAAACCAGCTTACAACTATTGGTATAAGAGAAGTTAAGCATAACAACGTTACTACAATATTAGCAAAATAAGAAAAATTACCCGCTCTTTAGCTGCATGTAGATTAGATTCATATTACGTAAGCACTTTTATCCCATTTTCACCGCGACATTGACGGTATAACACGTTGTGGAATATACTTGCTTGTATTCAACACTGTGGAATATACCTGTCGCGTGCACGGACTACTTTTTAAATGACGTCATGCGATATGCGCTAAAATTAGGTCGATATAATTTGGTTCATTGCTCGAATTATAAGGTCACCCATTAGAAGAAAATGTGCATATTTTGCAGAAAAAAATATATATGACATATTCACCAAAAGAAATGTTGAAATAAAATATAAAATTACACGATTTTTGTTTTGTTATTTTTTATTTATATTTACTTTACCACTGAATGATATTTCATAAGAAACAAAGTCGAAAAAACTTAGGCTTCAAAATTATACGACCTTCAACCATTAAATCTAGTCATATGACGTAATTTTTCGCCATCCGTATAATGAAACAGCTGATTGATGGCGTCATACAATGACATACTTATTGCTTCATTTTCCCCATTTTTTTGGACGATTTATTATAAACGCGACTTATTTCACATGTTTTCTACATGTACTGTATGTCGACATATCTGAATTGTCAATTGACATTTTCCTTATTTCGTGTAATGTGCATTGTTTATAACCAAAGCATATACGTTTGACATTTAACTTAAATATTAAGAATGTACAACAAGCCATACACATATCGCACAGTTCATGAATAATCTTCTTTGTTTGCTTTCCTATTTAATTTTCACGTTAGGCATAGAGCTGTGTAAAGTATAAGATGGTAAAAATAGCACCACACTGGAATTGGGAACGTTCCATTTTGTACACGGGTATTTTCTACTCATTTATCTGTTGTGTACTGGAATGTTTTCCATTCTTTGTGTATTTATATATTAAATTATTTTCTCGTACAATAAGGGCATTTACCATAGATAAATAAAACATTGTGCAAGTTTAAACATAATTATGTTTGTATGCAGAAATCTGCAAATGCAACCGAGTTTACCAACGGCTATTATTAGATAAACTGCTCCGGTTCATTTGAACAGCAGTAATGTAGAGTACATGACGTAGCGTGTGACGAAGAAGAAAGTTTATCGCGTTCATAAACTCATTTGAATAAAGTGATAGAATGGCATAAGGGTCTTTATTAAACTATGCTAAAATAATTATTAAAGACCCTAGATGCAAAATCGTCAATTATTGAGTTAAATGGATTATTAGATGGATTTTAAAGGATAATTAAAGGTAAGATACTAGTTCTTACGTGTTTTGATTTTTGTTTGTACTTTTGTCGTTCCCTGTTCTCGGGGAAATGATTTTAACATGGGCGCCATTGATGCATCGGATCACACACGGCATACCCATAACATTATATAAAAAACACGTTCTGCGCGTCCTTAAATTCGTCGTCCGAAGTCGGAAAACGCATTGCCCTGTGTATTTTGTCAAATAAATAGTCAGTCGCTGCAATTGTCTGTTTACTCGTCAAAATTGTCAAGGTCTTCGATAGCTAAAGAAACTTCAGCGTACAGTTTATTTAGTATTGACAGACCTGTACAAAGTCGCGCCAGTCAAAAATCATAAAAAGCGACATTTAAAGTTATGGTAGCCAGAACTAGGTCGTCGATGGTGTACATGTATGTTGACATCGATAGCATTTTGTCAGGAGCAATCGCCGCCATATTGGATTTTGATCATTTTCTTTCGAAAATAAAATGAATGATAATAGTAAAGTAAACTCTTCTTTTCGCGGTCGTCATGTGTTAAAATTCGCATACTGCGTAAAATTGAATGTAGGCATATGGTGATATTTTTACTTGTTTTACAGTTTTTGTGTGAATTTTTTAAAGACTATTTTGCGTACCAGAACATATACATGTATATCACTACGCATGGTTACATTTGTTAGATTTTAAGCGCTTTTATGACTGAATTAAAATTATTGTTAAGGTTATTAGATCTATTTATGTTAAATGTCACGTTGAAAAAATCAAATGGGATAAATAGAATACTAGGATTAGCGTTGAATACAGAGAAGTTTATGTTGCTCGGCTCGAACACCGAAAGCGCTCGCCAAGGCTCGCGCTTCCGGCGTTCTAAGCCTCGCAACATAAACTTCTCTTTATTCAACGCTAACCTAGTATTCTCTATATGTCTACGTACATTATACATATTAATTTTAAAGCGAGAAAATAGCTATGCGTTAATAGGAGTATCGGCTACTATGTGTCAAAATAAATAAGGGACACTACTCACGCATTAGCACATATTTTGAAATTCGCATTTACCTCCCTTTTTTTTAAAAACGCTGCCCAGCCATTTTAAACATTTCGTTAAAAATAGTTTAATCACGTAATTCTATTGTTGTGCATATTGATATTATATGATTTTATTTACATGGGGTGCGTATAGGGGAGCTGATTGTGTAAAAATAGGGTTAGTTAGAAATGACTTCCAAAATGGCGTCGTTTTTTGCTATTTGCGAAGGAGTAGTGTGTAGTTTCATCCGGTAAGCCACTTATCAGTTATATTTCATTTTTAATGTTAAAGCCGTTTCGGCTATACACTGTTTGTGGTTCCCTCGGTTATTTGTTTTCATATCGAAGGCGACGGAATAAAACAGTTATTGAAAGAAAACCGTCCACATTTTTGTTATTTAATTACTTAACCTTTGAGACTTAATTTCAACACAAATGACATTAAAAATGTGTTTGAATATGCCTTATACAGAATACTATGCTTACTTAACATAACAATATGCTTACTGTTTCTATGTAAAAAGAAGCCAATTATAGACATTGAGGTTGCAAAGATGAAAAGAAGAAGGCGTTACTGAGTGTGTACCGCCCTAGAAAGCGAACGGTACATAACAACCAATCCATCGAACAAATGAAATAATACGTAAAAGTGCCTGGCTAATTTAACACACAATGACATAAATGTGTATTATAACTGTTTTGAATAACAACGGTTCAATACTAAAACAAGGTTGATGAGACAACCGTAATACCATTATTTCGATTAGGAATATCTGAAGCAATTTTAAATACCTGACGCGAGCTTAGGAGATGCATATCAGTTGATTGTAATTTAATTGCAAACTGAACTATTAACTGCTTATTGAATACAATGACATTAAACGCGTTATGCCACAAAGATACTAATGCATGTGTTATACTTTGATTTGACACATTTTGAAGACCTATTTTGAAACAAGTTATGTAGTTGGTGAATATCTCAAATTGCAAAAAGTGAACATGTTGTGAATAAGAAGATTTTTGCAAGTTTCTCACATGATATGATTTTATAAGAAGTGTTCAATTTATACATTTATTTAATTTCTCTGTTAAACGTAAATGAAATATATTACCAGTAAATAATATTTTATTTAAACTAATCCGATTTTACTTTTAACTGTTCGTTAAGACAAAGAGGTATGGCAAGTTTTAAATGTTGTTTTAAAGCCATATAAGGTAGTGATAGAGCAAGTATCAACATCTAGATAGTTTAATAGCTAACTGATAAAAGAATGGCGGAATTCGAAAAGATTGCCAATCTTCCGGAAAAGTTGTATAGTCAGCACTAATTGGCGATGCTGAAAAAACCAATGCTTAATTCAGGCTGAACAAAAACTACTGTTGTGTGTATATGCCAGAAACAGTTTTTCATTTTCATTTTCTTCTGTTATTTGAAACCCATCCTATTTCTGTTAAAGAAAAAGAAATATAAGCAGATCGTATAAAAAATATATAAAAATGATCCTATTTACGGCTTTTAAATATTTTAAAATTCTTCTCTGTATTTATTGTGACTATATTTCGAATAACGCATCAGCATTTTTCGTGTAAAACAGTTGTCGTCATTCCGGGAGTTCCCCGTTTGATGACGTCATCACCAAATTTAGTACTGAAATTCACTTGTTTTTAACAAAAAATACTTTTCTCTTTTGAAATAATCATGTCACGTTGCTTTTCTATTTGATAGAAATAAATAGTATGCCAATTTATTTTATTATCTCAAGAAAAAAGTAAATAAACTGGTGGGCGGATTCGATCGAGGCTATGTATGTCAGTCTGTGACGTTATTCTTTCTGTCACTTCCAAAATTGTTGTGTCATTCTCAATTCTTTCTGGTGAAAGAAATTAAATCAATTTTATTTGATAACAACAATTTTGCATTGCATTGAAGCTTAAACTTTCTTTTTAAACTGATACAATCTGCGTTTCCTTCAATACGATCGTTGACATTTTTAACTATTTTGACAGTAAAAAAAAGACAACATTTCATTTGACAGAAAATGCCACTTACTAAATTTGAGGGAATAGACAATGTTCTCTATTTGGTGCCATCAGATGGCAACTGTTTCTTTTACTGTTAATTAGTTTATACAAAAAATAGCTTAATTTTATGCCTCACAAACTTGCATGATATAAAATACATAAATGCATAAATACATAGTTCATCTTACATTTGTCATGCAATACACATGATATGTGCTATATAATAATAGTTACAGGGTAAGTTACTGGCCCGATACGGGATATACCTTTGGTCTCGCCCCGATATTGTTTTCCATAGAACCGTATATCCAGTAAGGATCAGTAACTAGCCCTGTAACGATTATATCACGCCAACTACTTTCCATCTCAATTTCTGCCTCTGGGTTTAGCTAAAAGTTGTTGGGGGTAATGTAATGAGCTGGGTTTTAAGTACAAAAAACTATTAACCTTTTAAAGACCTGTGTTAACAGTGATGTTCTTTTGGTCTGGTGTTTTAACAAAAATAGTTAGCAGAATTTGCATATAAATCTGATAAAACGCAGATCCACTAACATATAAATCAAACCATGTTTGTGGTTTACCATTTTTGACCAAGAATCCTGCCACGACTGTTCTTTCTTGTAAAGTCGACTTGAAAACGGTCCGCTCGGAAACACACTTTCACTTAAATATCTATGTTGAATACTGAATGTTTATGGCTAAATATAACTCTCCATGAAAGTTGAGTACACATTTTTCGCTAATCCATGCATGTCATATGGATATCTTCACTAGTTAAATTATTATTTGTAATGTTCACTTAAAATTGTGCTGTCATTCTGCATCTCAATTTGCTGCTCTTCAAACTCATTTTGATTACGAAAGGAAAAGTGCGGAAAGTCCTTTTGTAGGTCACAGAGTACTAAACATATTTGAGCAGCCAGTTATTTTATATAGCCTCATATGGAAAAGAAGTAGAAAATTCAAATGCGCTGTTATATCGACGATTCCGGGTGGCCATTTTGAATGTTTCTACTGCCCCATATAGTCTACTGACACCATATAGAATATATGGGGTCAGCATATGACGTCAAACAGCCAATGAGAGAAGAGTATTTTGTAGATGGCATGATATAAACAAATATGGCTTCATTTGACAATATCTCAAAGTGAGGGAGATAGTGCCATACTTGACATCTGAGCTTTCCTTTCTGGAAAGAACATTCTAAATTAATGATATGATAATTACTACAAATAGTGCAATGTTTATAGATACTATAACACGTGATTGATTCAAGCAATAAAAAGATGTGATCACATGTGATTAACCATGTTCAAAACATAAATTCCAATAAGATATAAATAACTTTTCAACTTACCTTTATTACGGTGGGTGACGTGACAGACGCTACCTTGAGTACGGTAGAAGACGTGACAGTCGCTAACCAGAAAGACTTTTAAACAGTAGTTAAAATGGGAATATACAAATTGATTTAATCATAGTATTTTTTGTTACTTACAATATATATTTACAAGTGTAATATTGTCAAAGTGTTATATCAATGGTATTAAATAACATGTTTCGGTGGTTGACATAATTGTCGCTGACCTACCTTGCATTAATTCCTTTACCATGGTAAATTGAAATTACTTTGACTTTAAAGTGGTATTATGGGCATCTAACCGTTTATGGGTGTCTATCGCAACCGTTGTTTATTTTTGGTGCTTTCACTTCATACACATGTATTTTTGTTAATGCAGCATCAACATACTGAAACAATATCCCGGAAAGAGAAATATAAGGCATTTGAATATCAACCGTACGTTTGTTTTGACAACTGACGGCAGAAATGATTCGATGTACGATGTGAATCTCATTTTAGTTTTATAAGTTGCCGAGATTATAATGATCGTTCGAAATAAGTCGCATTTCAACAGTTGAGCTATAAACATAAGAGTAAGCATCATCTGTACACAGGATCGACGTTAAATAACTTCGTTTACTCATAGTTATGAGTAAATTTATTATTCTCTATTCTCAAAATACTATTAAAATCTCATCATCTTTATAACCCATATCATCATCATTATCATTATCAAACAAATAATAAACCAAAGACAAAATAGGAGTGAGTGCTTGTATTTGACAGGACTTTCAACAAATAAATGCAAAAAACAATTCTTCTGACGCCCGTATATGTTGTATGCGCAATGGATATAGACCTCAACGGCACCGCTCAGTTGAGGAATCTCGAGACGACTGGAAACGGTGTAACATCTTTGTTCAGGTGTATAAAGAACTGAAACGATACTATTTAAATGCTGTAGGGCATGTAATTATGAATACTTCGTATACACATGTGTGTCATGTGAAAAGGTGCAAATGTATTCATAACAACTAGACGTCAAGTATATATCTCAAAAAAGAGTTACTATTTGAATAAACTGATCCCCGCCGATGCCCACAGTGCACACAGGACGCCCCCAATGCCCATCAATCACGCTAACTTGCTTAAATATTATAAATAAACAAATGTGAAACATTAATTTGTTCAAAGAAGCTGCTAATATCTGCAAGATTCATCTACCACCACCAATCAAGAGAAGTGTACATGACTTCACGTACACCCCATACAATAATCAGTAGTAATAAACGATTCAGGTAAAACCGCGAGCGGGATACGCAACCCTACTGCCATTTTTGTTTTCTTATTTTTTCTTTTAATGGCAGGGGGACGTATGAGGACCCATGGCTCGAGACCGGTGTCTAGGTGCCTTCATCACCTCCCAAAACCTCTAATTTAGAGAAATCTACAAATAAGCAGCTATTAAGATACTGTAACATTAAGTATTTTATAGTAAAAAATGTAATTAAAACATTATCAATTTCATTGCGCAAGTTAACATAACAAACAAACATCAAAAGCATCCTGCACACACCCCGGACATCAACAAGAAACAAACAAATCACTCAAACCATAAAATCCATAAAGCATCTATAAAGAATGTTGATAAATCATAAATATTCCGAGAAATATATAAATGCATATGACGAATTTAACAGCTATATTAAACCGACTTCAACATCTAACCAGTCACATCAAAATGAAAATATTAAGTAATCGTAAAATAAAAATGTCTTTAAAATTAAACGTTCATTACGAACGACAACAAAAAATTATAACACTGACATTTAAACATACCAATATTTCAAAAAGTATGCTGGAGGTACTATCTCCAGAAATTGAGAGTCTCGAAAAACATGACACCCATAACTTAAAAGACCTCATTCAAAGACAATATTATGTAAAAAATGAGTCAAAATAATCAAGAAAACTTTGCTGCTTCAGACTCAAATGAAAATACACCCATCGTCTTTCCCAGTAAAGAAATCGGTTCGTGTTAAGATCCCATCTCACATGGACTAAAAACCGTACTGAAAATATACTAAATATAGACTTTATAATAGCAAAATTATAAACATAAAAGCAATGTAACCAATTATTTAACCATACATATGTTCATTAAGGGCGGGCGGGCGGGGTTATCACCATTTCGTTTTCTTGCTCCATAACTTTGCCTGTCAAAAACAACCCTCGAATGGCGTCTTACTAGATGTGCAAATCATATATACCCCAAAACGAAAAACTCGTGCGCTTTCGCGCTAAAACATGCACACAAAACCCGTGCATTATACGCGCTAAACCATTACCATAATCTCTCTTCTAAATAACACGTATTCAACCATACTATAGCGTATTTGTCAAACCGAGAATAATTTCATTTTGATTTTTTATGTTTATTGTCCCCTTCCGATGAAACCGGAGTGGATTTATGGTTTGCGCTCTGTATGTCTGTCACACTTGGCTAGATCCTGCGATAACTTAAAAAGTTCTTGATATTTTTTCATTTAACTTTAAACATGGATAGACGGCAATATGGAGATCATTAATGCAATTTCATTTTGTTCCTACGTCAAGAATTATGGTTGCTATGGCAACAAATAGACTAGAGATATTAACAAATTTACTAGAAATATTGCTGAAAATAGTGCATTCTGCTATAATTTGGGTAACAATGTAATTGAAAGGTGCACGTTTGAATAGTTCTCCACGTCTGTGGATACGCACGACAAACCGTCTGTTCGTACATACAAATAGCATTATTGGAGAATGTTAATCGAATGTTTGGACGAAATGTTAAGCATGGCAAGACAGTGCGTCGCGTGATAAAATATGAATCCTACAAGTAGATCCAATCTTGCAGTGAAGGTCAAATGTAAACAAGATTTTAAACCATAAATCATGTGCACAGCATAACTTTGTCGAGCTTAAAAAGGAATTTAAATATAAGAGAACTAAATTGATTATATTTTAAAAAGGGATTTTCCACAGAATCCCTTTTAAAATGGTCATTTTAAAGGAAATTTCTTTTAAAAAAACCCACATTTTTCTCACTTTTTATAAGAAATTAAAAAAAATTTACGCTGACAGTACAACCCATCTTACATTCAGACAGGAAAATTGAACTGAAACTTAAATGTTATGCTGGCGGTACAACCTCCCAAAGGTTCAAAATAAAAACTGAATATTCTTTGAAAATGTTACGCCGGCAGTACAAACTCCCTAAGGTTCATAATCACATAGACAGATAAGTGTTTGAAAATGTTACGCCGGCGGTACCAACTTCCAGCAAGGTATAATCACACAGTAAAAATCACACTGAAAAAAAGGAAGATAAACCACTTTTAAATGTTCAAGTTCTTAGGTTCATAATCACAACAGATAATTCTTTGAAAATGTTACGCTGGCGGTACAAACTCTCAGAGGATCATAATCAAAATGTTACGCCGGCGGTACAAACTCCCTAAGGTACCAATAGTAAAAATCACACAAACCACTTTTAAATGTTTAAGTTCTTAATTTAATAGTAAATTATACAAGTAATGTAAGTACAGAACACACACAATGATATAACCCTTAAAATGTAACTGAAAATGTTACGCTGGCGGTACAACCTCATAAATGTTCATAATCACAACAGATAATTCTTTGAAAATGTTACGCTGGCGGTACAAACTCTCAAAAAGTACACAATGACAGATAATTGTTTAAAAATGTTACGCCGGCGGTACAAACTTCCAAAAATGCATAATCACACAGAAAAAATCACACTGAAAAAAAGGAAGATAAACCACTTTTAAATGTTTAAGTTCTTAGGTTCATAATCACAACAGATAATTCTTTGAAAATGTTACGCTGGCGGTACAAACTCTCAGAGGATCATAATAACAACAGATAATTCTTGAAAATGTTACGCCGGCGGTACAAACTCCCTAAGGTACCAATAGTAAAAATCGCACAAACCACTTTTAAATGTTTAAGTTCTTAATTTAATAGTAAATTATACAAGTAATGTAAATACAGAACACACAAAATGATATAACCCTTAAAATTTAACTGAAAATGTTACGCTGGCGGTACAACCTCCCAAAGGTTCATAATCACAACAGATAATTCTTTGAAAATGTTACGCTGGCGGTACAAACTCTCAGAGGATCATAAACACAATGACAGATAATTGTTTAAAAATGTTACGCCGGCGGTACAAACTTCCAGAAATGCATAATCACACAGAAAAAATCACACTGAAAAAAAGGAAGGTAAACCACTTTGAAATGTATAAGTTCTTAAATTATTAGCAAATTATAAAACAAGTCATAACAAGGGCTGTTTGTAAAACATGCATGCCCCCCATATGGGCTCTCCGTTGTAGTGACAGCCATTGTGTGAATATGTTTTTTGTAACTGTGACCTTGACCTTTGACCTAGTGACCTGAAAATCAATAGGGGTCATTTGCAAGTCATGATCAATGTACTTATGAAGTTTCATGATCCTAGCCATAAGCGTTCTTGATTTATCATCCGGACACCATTTTACTATTTCGGGTCACCGTGAAATTGACCTTTGACCTAGTGGCCTGAGAATCAGTAGGGGTCATCTGCGAGTCATGATCAATCTACCTATCAAGTTTCATGTTCCTAGGAATAAGCGTTCTTCAGTTATCATCCGAAAAACATTTTACTATTTCGGGTCACCGTGAACTTGACCTTTGACCAAGTGACCTCAAAATCGAACGGGGTCATCTGCGAGTCATGATCAGTGCACCTATGAAGTTTCATGATCCTAGGCATAAGCCTTCTTGAGTTATCATCCGGAAACCATTTTACTATTTCGGGTCACCATGACCTTGACCTTTGACCTCAAAATCAATAGGGGTCATCTGCAAGTCATGATCAATGTACCTATGAAGTTTCATGATCGTAGCCATTAGCGTTCTTGAGTTATCATCCGGAAACCATTTTACTATTTCAGGTCCCCGTGACCTTGACCTTTGATATAGTGACCTGAAAATCAATAAGGGTCAACTGCGAGTCATGATCAATCTACCTATCAAGTTTCATGATCCTAGGCATAAGCGTTCTTGAGTTATCATACGGAAACCATTTTCCTATTTCGGGTCACCGTGACCTTGACCTTTGACCTAGTGACCTGAAAATCAATAGGGGTCATCTGCCAGCCATTATCAATCTACCTACGAAGTTTCAATGTTCCTAGGCATAAGCGTTCTTGAGTTATCATCCGGAAACCATTTTACTATTTCGGGTCACTGTGACCTTGACCTATGACCTAGTGACCTGCATATTAATAGGGGTCATCTGCGAGTTATGATCAATCTACATATCAAGTTTCATGATCCTAGGCCTAAGCGTTCTTGAGTTACCATACGGAAACCATTTTACTATTTCAGGTCACCGTGATCTTGACCTTTGATCTAGTGACCTCAAAATCAATGGGGGTCATCTGCGAGTCATGATCAATGTACCTATGAAGTTTCATGATCATAGGCCCAAGCGTTCTTGAGTTATCATCCGGAAACCACCTGATGGACAAACCGACCGACAGACCGACATGTGCAAAGCAATATACCCCCTCTTCTTCGAAGGGGGGCATAGTAAATACAGAACACACAAAATGTTGTGTAAATTTTCAATCAGTGAAATTTTCAAAATAAAAAGCAATACCAGTATACTAATATGTACTCAATCCACCAGTCAGCAGGTCAGAAAATATATATTAAATAGTGGGAATGATTCCATATTATTTATGTCACACTTAAATTAGTTCTCAAAATATACTAGTATTAAAAAATGCTAAACATTTTTTTTTAACATGTGAAGTCATTATGAAAAATTAAATATTTAAATAAAACAATCTTTACCGCTATTACATGTATAACCATTCAAAGTTCTTTAACAGGTGCAATTGCTGCAATTTGTATTTTCATTACTAAACAATTCTGTCACAATTTTAGTATGTATTGTAAGGGCAGAACTTTATTGTTTCTCTGAAATACTCAAACATCATATAGGACATACAAAATAAAACATTGGTAATCACAAATTAACAAAATCAATTTTAATTAAGCATATTAAAATGAAGACAAGTTCATACAAAGCATTTCTAAACCGAAATCGAAAAAATGTTAGAATAATGCACATGAACACATTCACAGTTACAATGGCTTACAAAGGCTGACTGAATACGAATTGTTCACCATTAGAACTTATTTTCTGTCTAGTTTCCCAAAAGATCTCAGGTTATTTTAAGATATTAAATTGATTGCAACAGTAAGAAACGTGAAATCTCTTTAATTAACTTTTGTTTATTTAGCGAAAGAAATTCAAAAATAGTTTTATTTAAAATAATCTCATAAACCATTCTAACATATAAACTGTTATATACAAGTCCCATATTCTACTGACCGAAATGACATAAGAAGAATATGATTACCACCACTGAACAAAACCAATAATCAAAAAAAGCATATACCTAAGTGAAAAGACAAGTTCTCATCAAGCATTTCAAAATGGAATTCAAACATTCTTTGGATAATGCACATAAACAAAAGTGCAGTAAAGAGAATCAAATTGTTGATTAGGGAATATTCAATTCCAACATTAAACTGAAGAAAAAGATGTAGAATAATGCTTACACTTGAAATATGATCATCAGTGTGATGTAAAATTCATGTTGTTTTTTTTTACTTCAAAAAAAGGGCAATCATTTGCATGATTTGATAAAAAAAATGAAGCTATCAGTCTCACAATTTGATAAAAATTATCTATGCATTTTTTTATAAAACAGAAATTTCACACCATAAAATTTAAGTTAATTCCATAACTTGACAGGGAAATGTCTTAGTATGAGAAACCTGACTTCAATCATTCAGAAAAATAACATGAAGTGCCTTAATATGTACTCTGGTTGCATATATTGATAACAACATTTATTTTAAGTTCATGACATTTTTAGTCTTGAGAAAATAGGTATAGCTTCTAGATGTGGCAATAGGATGACCTTACATCTGTCCCACCTCTCTCACCCATGAGGACCTCACTCTACTAACTCCATCAGAGTACTGGACTGAACACTCTCCTGAATAAAAGACATCTTGAAATGTAAGAATTTGAATGTTGTTATACAGCCAGGCGATATGATAATCATATGGTTATTAATTATGTCTTTTAAATTATAGCATTAGTACTCATAGCAATTGATACTGCAGAGTTAAATGTACAATGTTTTGCTGGAAAACTATAGTTTGGTACTCACAATGCGATATATAAAGAAACTGCATAAATATACCATTCATGTTTTCATAGCCAGAAATAACCAATATGATTGTCAATTTGAAATATCAAACACAGTTGTTGTGTGATGTGAAATGTCTTTGCATGTTTAAATTGTCACTTACATAATTGAAGGGTGTCTGACAGACAAATCCCTGCTATAGGTTCAATGAGTGAACGGGAAAAAATTGCCAAAACAAGATGGACTACAGCAATTCATGAATATCTGTTTAAGTTGAAATGGTACAATTCACTGCTTATGAATAAATTGTACAGCAATATGGATAAGTAACATAAAATCTACACAAAATAATAACTCTCTTTAATTAATTTCAATCGCCAACCCTCACGATATGAGTGGCAGTTCTTGATGATAATCATTCTGTATTTTTATGTTTAATGAATGAGAAATGAATAAGGAGTTGCACAACAAAAAAGTGTGACAGACATTACTGCAATACCAAACGCCTGTGGTGGGGTATAATAAAGCAGTTAGTTATTAATAAAGTTATGTAATATATATATATATATATTTCACTATGATTCTAAAAGTGTACCTTTCAAGCAAGGTGTTTTTAAAACTAACAGTCACTTTACTAGTTGAAAATATGCATGCTGTCAGCTTTTGACAAACAGACAAGAACAGAAAAAAGGGTTTATATGTTGAGTTTCACAATATAAACAAGATTATCATTGCATGCAATGCAAAATTCCCCTACTGGTCAAAATACCATTACAAAATTGTCAGCAACATTGTCAGTGTTGTTTTGATATATCCTATAGTTCCCTCTGGGCATACCGGTAGGGAACTTACAACTGATAATTTATTCACAGTAATTAAAGCTTAATTTTGTACATGGTCAGTATCATATGGGATTTTGTTCATCTCACTTGAAAATTGTACATTATTCGTAAAATATTTTATTATGTTTAAAATTACCGTTAGCATATTTTCGGATCAATTTGGCCGGCAACCATTCCTCTCGTCCGTCTTCAAATCTCCAGAATGCTTCAATTTCTTTGTCCTTTGATGAATTTTCCTTGGACTTCGAGCAATCTGTTTTCAGATAGAATAAAAGACCCTGAACTGAATTGATGAACTACCAACCATGAGCCATCTGCAGACAGTGTCATCCACTTGTCCGAGTGTTGGGTAGAGAAGAGGAAATCATTAGTAATAGTATTACGGTTAACTGTCCATGTAAAGTAAATGTTACCAGTGACACTCCAACACTCAATGTTCACAATGGGGCACACATTTAGCAAAATAATATCAAGGTTTATCTGCCATTGATATATATGTTCACTTTGTGACAATAAACAAGAATACTTGACTATGACCAAATATCTATTTCCATTTTTTATAGAAATTGTCCTCAACAATAGGGTCAATAAACAATGAAATTTACAACATGAAAATGGGCCATAATTATGAGAACAGGTTATAAAACTAAAACTTTAACCCATTCTCCCAAGTGTGTTCTTATCTTTATGAGCCCAGCTCAAGTTTTAGGGCCCATGGCTACTGGACTCTCGCTAATTCATAGCCCTAATGATTCAATTTAGGCTTATTTGCCCTTGAGAACTGAGATGCATTTTTAATTGGTAAACATGAATACCTAAGTTGAACCAAATGTCTTTGACAGTCTCTGAGAAATGGACCATAAAAAATGATCATCTTGATAGTACAACTATTCATGGTTTTATTTGGGACAGGTGACAAGTTGAGCAGACCACCGTGTCGTCATCATTTTAGCACATTTTTTAAAATTATACCCAAATTATGTATTTCAATGGGTGAATAAACAGTAAACGGTAGATAAATTGTGAAAACTGTTGTTTATGTCTAAATCTTAGGATAATTGTGGGAAAGAATACTTCTATTAGCATTAACTTGACAATTGAATAACCAGAAAAATTTAATAGAAATATATTACAGAACATGTAAAAACAAGTGCTGTTTGTAAAACACGCATGCTCTCCAAATGGGCAGTTCATTGTAGTGGCAGCCAGGCCATTGTGACCTTTAACTTTGACCTAGTGACCTGAAAATCAATACCGGTCATCTGCCAGTCATGATCAATGTACCAATGAAGTTTCATGATCAAGGCCTAAGCATTCTTGAGTTATCATCCCGAACCACTGTGACCTTGACCTAGTGACCTGAAAACAATAGGGGTCCTCTGCCAGATGGACCGACAAACCGACCAACAAACAGACCGACTGACATGTGCAAAACAATATTCCCCCTCTTCTCCGAAGGGGTGCATACAAATATTTATTACATATAAATCAGGATAACTCACTTTTGATCAAGTGTCAATGTATGTCAACTTATATCTGATCAACTGTCACTGGTGTCTCAAACAGGGTCTTTATGAGGTTATTTGGTACTTGAAGCCTGGACATTTGTGTCTATGCCTAATAACTAAAACTGCATATTCAGGTTTAAAAACATTGAAATATTAGGCAAATTAATGGGGTTGGCATAAGAAGATGTGTGTTCACTCAAAGTGGTCTTAAACCAGTTTTTGTGAATTATTCTAAACTCTGTAAGTCAAGAAATAGTTATCATTTATAAAAAAGATCCATTCATTAAGTGTTCAAGAATATTATAAGAAATATATGCACTTACGCTCTGTCAGTTGACGCCTCAATTCTGAGTTTTCCGTTTCCAGTTTGGAACATTTGTCCTTCATCATTTGAAGCTCATCAACTACCTTGCTGTACTTCTCCTAGAAGTACAAGTTAATATATTGATCTATGAGCAGACCCTTTTTCTGCCGATTTTAATAGTAGTTTCATGTTCCCCCCCCAAAAAAAATTCTGAATTTTTTTTTTTTTGCCATGCAAAAAAACTTTTTTTATTCTCACAAGGAAAACTGAAGCACAACTTCCCAATTTCACAGGTAATGTTCTCAAAATGCTTTTTCAGGCTATTTAAAAGATCAAATACTTTTTCATTTTAACATCATTTACCTGATTTCCAATCAAACACAAGGCCTTTCTTAATACTTGCATTATTTATTTATTTAATTGCTCATGTTTCTGTTACACAAAAAAGGAAATTAATTAACTTACAAGGAGTCCCTCAGAAGTGTTTGAACATTCCTCATTGGCATCATCTTCCAGGTCAGTTTGCTTTCTTTTTTTTGTAAGTGGTCTGGATCCCAAAAATTCCTTTCTAAAAAATAATCAAAAATTAACTTCAAATATATACAACACCAACATGTTTTACATTGTCTGTGGCTTCAGGGCTTTTTTTCTTTCTTTGGGACCCACGGTAAAATGGCCCTTTCCCCTCGGATTTTTTTCCCCTCAGCAGGCAAATTTTCCCCCAGACTTGATTTTTTCCCTTAAATTTTTATTTTTTTTAAACTTTAAATTCATAAGTTAACCTGATCCAGTGTAGAAATTAAAACATATTGCATAATTAAATTATCTGTTGCCTTGAATTTGTTATAAAAACAGCAAAATATGTTAAATTGATTATTTAAGACTTTCCTTATTTCCGCCAAAATCCGGTGTTTTGCGTGATTTTTTCCCCAAATTCAGCATTTCGCACGATTATTTTTCCCCTCAAAAAAGGCCAGGCCCTTTCCCCAAAGTAAGATAAAAACCCCTGGGCTTTAAAATGTCCCGCGACACAGGTGCCTCAACATGCTTGTGAAATTATAAAAATGAAAACAGAGCAAATATAACAACCCCTTTTTTAAAAGGTACATAAAGGACATACAGAGAAAATACTTATTAAAACACTGTTTGGGGTTAACCAATCAAGCAATGTAAGAAAAAACTTACATACACAGTACATAGTACTGTAAAAGCGTTTGAGCACCTGTCCCAAATTAGAATTAGTAGTATTCATAACTCGCACAAAAAAAAAATCATTATTTATAATTCTACCATGGCAACTTCTTTGCTATTGACATATTAGGAAGTTTTGTGGTTGATTCTGCAACAAAACACTTACGGCTTTGAATGCTTTGAAAGTAGGTTTATAAATAACCCAACATTTTATTTAAATTGTAATGGCATATTCATGTATATATTTAATCCGCTGAAATGGAGGATGGGGGCTTATATAAAAGTTCTCATTTATTACCTTGAAATACAGGTTAATTATAAATACAAACCGGTAAGTATTTAAATAATCAACAATGAATTGTTCTTAATTTGGGTTACACAAACAGTGTGTTGTTCTGTTGTTGCAATCAAGCCACTCATGCAGCACCGTAAGGGTTTAATGTCTTTGCATCATTACTGCAATAACTAATGCCTACCAGTCTATTATTTCTTTAAAAAAATTAATATTCACATTTACAATCTTTCCTATAATAATTCAAATAAGATGATACCCTTCAGCTAAAGACATTGAGTTTAAATAAAATGCAGTAAATTTGGTTGATTTTTGACAAAGCCACTGTCAAATTATTTGATATTGTGCCTACTAATGACAGAGTAGCTCTCTAGACAAGCATTGTCCGGATTAACAGCACAAAAAACATCAAACAATCATTGTGACAAATATGTCAAGATCACACAAGGCAGGTCTGACAAAATTATGCCTGAAAATCATCAATTGATAAATAAATAAGCTTGTTCCCATGACACCACTCCCACTTGCGTTATAAGAAATACAATGAAAATTTTAAAGTCTGTTACAGTTTTGTAAATTCACAATTAATTCTTACATTTTGTTGTTATATTCAGCTAATCCTTTGCTTCGCAGAATGTTCAGACACGACTCAATATCCTCGGTTGATTGAATTTTCAAGAGTGGTCTGAAGAATTTTTCAGTGATCTTCACTGAATCACCCGAAACTTCCTCCACAATGGCCCAAACTCTCTGTTCAAGCCGAGCCATCTTCATATGCAGTCCATACGAATTCTGGAATCTTCTGATGTCCTGTAAATCATGAATAATGATAACCATTCAGTATACAAAACTATAAATAATAACGCTTTGCATAATCACCTTAGAGGACTGTCCAATGTAAAATATTGGATATATTTTTTTTATAAACAACTGGTAGCAAGATGAGTTGCAGATAATTGGTCAGTAACCACATTTTAACTAACTCTTTTGACCTGTTAATTCTTTCAACAGTGAACAATGCCCATTATATTACTCCAAATATTGTACACAATTGGATAGCAGAAAAGTCAAATTTGAACAAGAGTGCCAAACTGTCACAAGATACGCCCGTTTGTAGGTTTTGGTCACCATGCTCAATGCTTGAAATGCAGTAAGTGACCTCTAGACCTATTTATTGACCCGGCATGACCCTTCTTTGAACTTGACCTAGATATCATTTAGATGCAACATCTGACTAAATTTGATGAAGATCAGATGAAAACTACTTCAATTAGAGAGCGGACACCATACACATGAAATGCACTATGTGACCTTGTGACCTCATTTTTGACCCAGCATGACCCATATCCGAACTTGACTTGCATATCATCTAGACACAACTTCTGACTAAATTTGGTGAAGATCAGATGAAAACTACTTCAATTAGAGAGCGGACATCATGCTTAATCCTTGAAATGCACTAAGTGACCCGGTGACCTATTTTTTGACCCGACATGACCCATATTTGAACTTGACCTAGATATTGTCTAGACACAACTTCTGACCAAGTTTGGTGAAGATCGGATGAAAACTATTTCAATTAGAGAGCGGACACTGCTGTGGATGCCGCCCGCCAAGGGTTAAACTATTATAAAGTCTCTCAACGTGCTTGCTTTAAACATAGGATTGGTATTGCTTTTTGCAGACAATTTTAATGTGCACCAACTATGTTAAGATTATAATATTGTCAATGCCTACATAAGTACTTTTCATCAAAATGGTGTTTATTTATATTTATTAAATGTCAAATCATTCAACAGTCATTCATAAGTTAGCAGGTAGTCAA
Organism: Dreissena polymorpha; assembly: GCF_020536995.1. Classification (NCBI taxonomy): domain Eukaryota; kingdom Metazoa; phylum Mollusca; class Bivalvia; order Myida; family Dreissenidae; genus Dreissena; species Dreissena polymorpha. Next base: position 120,757,947 of record NC_068358.1, on the reverse strand, counting down.
ATGCCAATCCAACTGATGCCTCTGTTCATTGATTCAAATCTAAATAATTCAAAGAAAAACTGTTTAAAAGTGTCTTGGTCAAACCATACTATATAAGCATGAGAATGCACATTTCAGACCCTTCCATTATATAAGTGTAACTATACCTTCACATGAAAGATGGAAGACAGAGTTTCTTTCCAAGCCTTCATATCCGTTGGTGACATGTGCATTGATGGGCGAACTTGTCTCATAAGCCTCACCTTGTCAATGAAGCTTAGAGGCTTTTGCTTCTCCTGCAAGCAAACATTGTGCTGCCAACCCACCGTCAAGGCTGTGCATGTTGACAGGGCTGAATAAATATTCATTTTGACTGTGGTTATAGTTGCGAGACCACGCCTTAGAAGACCCTGAAGGGCTTCCCTTGTGTGATTCCCTCCAAGGGTCTCAACCTGTCCGGCACCTGCAATTCCATGATATCATTGTAAGTTGACAAAATGCAATGTACTAGTTTAACAGAATAAGATCACCAAGCAGCATTTAGAATATAAAAAAATCATTATTTCACCGGTCTCTAATAGTCAAATACTGTCTTAAATCTGCTCATCATAAGTATATCTCTATTTTTATATTTAACCCTCTATAACGCTCAAAATCAACAAAAAATAGTAAAGTATTTTGTAAAACCAAAACAATCAGTGTTCCTTTAAGCAATAGCCAAAATTCAACTCTAGATGTGGTATAATTACATAGATCTTTGAAGAAACAAAATGCTTGTTCTTATTTATTTGTGACACAATTTATTCCTTTTTTATTTTACTGCAAATAGATCTATTCATAGGAAACAGAAACACTTAAATGGTACCCTGTTAGTGTTTATGTGCGTATGAATAATACATATTGTTGTGGGAAATGAAGATGGCATTATATATGCAAAATAATAATAAAAACGAGCATCTATTTTACCAGACCACATCTGGCATTGAACATTCGGCAATTGTCTAAAGTAAAAATGAACACTATGTTTCGTTGTTTATTATACGTTATTTTACGAAATATTATACAAAATGTTCGTTCATTTTCAGTAGTAATGGGACTGTAAGTCCATGGAAGTTACTAATCTACTCTTCAATTTTGATAAATAAAGGGGGAAAAAATCTGGAAGTACCAAGGCTATCCCAACATAATTGTATGTGCACTATTGCAGTATATCACATATCATTACTATAAATAGTAACACAATGACTTCGCGACAGGGCCGTTATTCATCTCTAGCGGGCCAATATAAATTATATCAGCCCGCTGAGCCGGGCTGATTTTTCATATCAGAAAAGAATGGAATCGCGCGACTTTTACTGAACAAAATGGCGTCCAGATTCAGCCTTAGCCAACAGTGATCAATAAAATCGAGATTCAACAAAGCTGTTATGTCGACGGCGGGCCGATTATAGACGTCCAGCCCAGCTCTGTCGTGTGCTATTGTCTAAATAATACACATTTAATTTAAGTTTCGTAAAATTACATCCAATATTTAAACAGAAACAGCTCTGGACACAAAAAAAAAGGTATTCAAAATTTATTGATTATATTGATTAAAGTCACAGAAGGGGGCATAACGCTGAAGTTATCAGGACAATCTTTACAAACTTTACACATGCAAAACTGCAGTACAATGTATGATGATAGACATTGATTTAAAAGCTTAAGGAAATTGGATGCAATATTATAGTTATTGAAATATCAGCTCTGGACGGCAAAAAGTTGACAAAAATAGATAAGTTTCAGTAAAAATATGGGGCATAACTCTGGAATTACAAGGTAAATCCCAAAACACATCTGATGAAAGACAAAGACTTGTCACAATAACCCACACTGTGAACTTTGTACTGTGGTGAGCTAAATATATAAAATAGTGCTCTAATATATACCTTTCATCTTTAATTTCGACGGGTCACAATCGTCAGGGACCATTCCCACCAGTAATGTAAGTTGTTGAAAAACTCCACTTTGAAAAGAGTCCATTAAAAACTTCACGTGTTCAAGGTCCAGCAGTCTTGATGCTCTTTTTGGCGAAGGTGGGATGAGATTTTCAATATGGACATCAAATATTCCTAAAAAAATGTTGATGAACAGTAAATTCAAACAAGACATTCATGATTGCATTGTCACTTGCCTGTAGTGGTGCAACATTTAATTGATTTATCGATAAATCATGATCTTAATTCCTCATATAACAATGCATCTATAGCAAACTCATCTATTTATCACTGGCAGTTTGCTAGACATTTATTTTTAAGTATCATGAAATTCCATACAAAAGTTACTGAGAACAGCTAAGAAAAGTGTGACAGACCCCAGTTCAGACAGTCAGAATAATGGACGGAATGAAAATACCAAACAATATCATTATCACAAGCTCACTCCAACATTATATATGTTATATACATTAATTGTTCTTACCCAAAAACATCTTTTGTGCTTCATTCTCATAAGTGTCTGAAACAAAGTAGTACTTGTTAGTGTTACTTATTGTTTTTCAGCAAATTGTCATTGTTCATTGCCTAACAAGTTGAAATATAAATTACAAGTAAACACAGCATTGTCGAGATTTCAGAAACTTGATCTTACAAACTTTTCAATAGCCAGATTATGTATGGTAGAGACAGAAGCTAGTGTTATTTTTCCTTCTATGGACAGATACGGTAAACGGACTTGTTCCAAATGACCTATGGACCCGTTCCCAAAATGAACCAGACCCATCCCAATTTCAAAAAAAACTGCAACAAAATCGAGTAAACAATTCCCCGAAATCGCCAACTTGACGTATTTCGAGACTGTTTCAACTTGCTGCCCATTTTACTTCTCAATCATTGACTGGTTTAAACATTTAACGTTAAATTTGCACATTAAATACGTGTATGTTATGGCAATATATAAACCCGTCTGAATTTTCTGACGCTTTCGACAATATTCGCCATGAGTCGCAATATATAAGAGAACAAAATTTAAAAGCCTAGATAAGTCAAAAGCAACTTGCTTAGCGCTTTTTGCTTCGTAAAAAGTTAAGCGTCTGTTTAGTCCACCTTTTCCCCTCAGTACACTGCAAAAAATTTGTCGAAGATGACAGTAGTCTAGTGATGAGGCTATGAAGCCTGGGGGTGTCTGGACTCTCATCAGCCCAGAAAGATGCCAGCTTGATATATTTAAAGCAAATAAAGCAGAGAACTATGTCTGTAACAATCTGTGTTTTGGTCGAATGTTGTTTGTGCAAGACTGTGAATAAAAGTTTATGTAGCTTTCCTGTGTTAATAAAAGCTGCCAAAAGTTAAACAAGTTAAACAAAGTAAAAAAAAAACATTCTTCAATTGTTACAATTCACAACTTGATTTTACCCAATTTGGTGATTTCAGGGCGCGAAAATTTCCGAATGGCAACGGACATGTTCCCAATTGGGTGAAAAAAATAACTTGATTCACAAAATTATCTTTCTGCCCAATTAAGGAAGCTCTGATTGAGTGTATAAATCCCAATAGTTATTTAATTGCAGTAAATACGGGTCTTAATAGATCAATTTCTTTTAAACAACGGTGATTTTTGGGCTGAACTGATTTGGTAATCAGATTTTCTTTGATTAAAAGAAATTAAAAAAAATCTAGTGCTACAATGCAAAATCTATATTATTACTGGTACCTTTCGTAGAAGAATCCTGTGCCTTTATCAACGTCTCAACTCCATCATCCAAAGAAAGCTCTGGCACATCAGTTAAAGACTCTGTTTAACAAACTATAGAATGAATACCCATTCACTTTACGCCCCCTCACACCATTCATGCATTTTTGTTTATTTCGCTCGCTAGTTTTATTTTTTGAGGACAAATATTCAATTTTGTTGTATCTTTATGGAGCAGACAAAATATTTTTTAAATGCAACTGTGTGGGGTTTTTTGCATACATTTATGTGCTTGAAAAATCCAGCACAACATTATGGATGGTATGAATACAAACTGTTAAAATAAAGCAATTTTGAAGCACACTTCTTTATAAATTTAAAACTATCTGCAATGACACATGTGGTCAAATCATGGGTCACCATTAAACATATGCTTTATTCTTGCAAAAAAAACATTAAGTTCATTTAGCAGTTCCTTTGTTTGTAAATTGAAAAATTATAAAAATAAATAATTCAGTGTAAATAAAAGAATTCAGGCTTTGTTCAGCTGATTTTATAGCCACTATTAGCAATATTATCAATAGCAAAACTCATTTTTTCCCAAATCCCCCACACAAAATATCCCAATAGGTTGATTTGAAAAAGTTTAGAAAATATGAGACTTCCAGTGTATATAAAGGACTTACATGTTGAAATTACCAATAAAATCATTTATCAAAAACAATTTATCCATCAATTCATTTAGTTTTACTAATATTTTCCCAATTTGGGGTAAATTGACACTGGAATTATCAATTTTAAAGGGTAAAGAACATGTTTCCAAAGTTGCTAAAAAAAGCCCTGAAATTATAAAGCATACCAGTGAAGGAATCATCACTACTTGGCATATTGTCCTCTGAATCTGATGTGGTTGACTGAACTGCAATAAAAACATTTTATTGTAAACTACAGAGCCAGATATTGTGATTTTATCATATTTTGTGAAGGAGTTCATTTAAAATTGAGTTGTTTAAGTCTGAACAACTGAACCTGTACACGGACACTCACTGCATATAAAATAACTGAAAAATGGAACTTCATTTGGTTGGAATATTTTTTAATATGATTCCCACATTTTTCCAATTGTTTTTGATAAACAACTAAGAACATATATTTTCAACGAGGTATGTGTCTTTCAGAATCAACCAACAACAGTTGACAAGTTTTTTTTTCCTTCTTTGTGACCCGCCGAAAATTGGCCCTTTCCCCTCCAATTTCGTAAACAAGCCTTATTTCACAATTTTCTCAAATTCAAGGGGAGTTAATTCTGGACTTTTTACTCTGATGTAACCCATTTTCGATAGGGTTAGAGTCCTCATTAATATCAACACACTGGACAAGTTTGAAAAGAATCGGATGAAAAATGTGGACTTTATCAGATAAACAAGAGAAAGTCTAACGCGCACACAGACAGACAGAAACTGGCTGCATTGAGAGTTAACAAGAATACATTAACTACAGTTGCTGATATGTGCATGAATAACAAGGAAGCTCCAACTGGGAAATCTCCACGTAACTGGGACAAGAGCACTCTACTTTTGATTGCTTGGCTGGAGGATTACTTCAGATTTCATGGCGAAAGAATGCCTCACCGAAACGAGATTGTGATGCCATATGGAACAGTGAAAAGTCATATTTATGAACAATACAAAATGGATGTGGAAAATCCAGTGAGCAAAAGCCAGTTCTACAAGAAATGGATTGACAGCTTCCAGTTTGTTAAAACGAAAAAGGTAAAATAATGTGTTTTTTGTGGGTTACAAACAATTTTATGCTGATATGACGTTTTTAAACTACAAAGTCATGTACCTGCGTTAGTTGTAATACATGTAATTTGGCATCGTCAAATTAGAATCTATAGCTATATGTGTTTTTATAACAGCTGTCACATAATGAATCTTGTGTTGAGTATATCCTTTGAATGTCTGCAGCATTTGTTACAAGGTGTAACACCAATATACATGTAACCTTTTTTTTGTCAGTTACTAGATATAATAATATACAGTTGAATCAGATTCTCTCGAGGACAACGACAAAGGTCAAATATATGGGGGACATAGTGTTTTACAAACACATCTGGTTAAAATTTAAAAATGAAAAAATATGCTACACAATCAAAAACTTAACTATATTACATTAAATATGTTTTAGAATGAGGTACACATGTACAATAGGCGAAAACGCATACATAGAAAGGATATTGCTTCAAAAAATTAACTAGAAAAAGTAGAATTTAAGATTTTCTCTAAAAACTTTCTGGAATGCCAGCCCTGGTGAAAACACCATTTCATTGCCTCTGTATCTTGAAAGAGCCTGGCCTTTCTTAATTCTTTCTCAGCTGTTAACCCTTACAATGCGGGAACCGAATTTTTAAGGCCTTTGCAAACAGTTTGGATCCAGATGAGACGCCACAGAACGTGGCGTCTCATCAGGATCCAAACTGTTTGCTATTCTGATAGTATTCTTTGAAAAAAATCGAAGAAAATGCGAATTTTAGAAATTCAGCAGACGACATTTTAGCAGACGACAAATTTCCCAGCATGCAAAGGGTTAAACTGTTACAGTGTAAAACGACAATTTTCATGGACTTTTCTAAGACTTGAAACCTTCATTGTGATGTATCAGAAAGGATACTCCAAAAAGGCATTGGTAATTTATTTTCAGGAATTTATTTTTGAAATGGGTTGTAAACAACAACAAAAATGAATCAGTTATCTGGAGCTGTGTAACATAAGCAGTGATCGATGTATGTTTCAGACCAACAGCTTCAGCAAATGTACAACTTGTGTGACATTAGAAAGGCTAATGAGCAAAACCACCTCTTTCGAGATGCGTGCTTTCTACAAGAAAAAGAAAGAAGAGCATAATATTCGTCAAATGTAATTTATGTATTTTCATTTCTTTTATTTTTCATTTAATTTTGTAACCAAATCTTTAATGAATTACTCCCTTACAAACATGGTAAGAAGCATTTCTAAAGTTCAGAATGCAAATCAGACTGTGTATTATTAGGGGAAAGATTAATGACCAGAAAAATTTACTGGGTGCTGCTAGATTGAAAATTATAAAAAGGTTCACGGTGAAAATTTTGGACTAACATTGACATTTTCTTGCAGGGTGCAGCATCCTCCAATTTTGCTCTATATCTTTCCCTAAGGCTTATTTTATATAACCACTGGTAATTAGTAAAAGTTATTCAGTTAATCAAGCTCATTGACTTTTATCTTAAATTGAAAGGACCTTTAAGCCCCATTAATCCTACATATGTATTGATATCCCAAATTCACCTTTACTTATTGAACATAAATATGTAGTTTTATAAATGTTTTTAAACATTCAAAGTGAAATAGGTAGAAAGGTGCTATATCCTGCATATTTTTGTTTCCTGCATACTGCCCATTAATGATGGTAAACAAAGAAATGATATACATCTTTCAAATTTAATTTAATTTTGCTTATTAAATGTTTGATGTCAAAAGAAACAGATGCACTTAAAACTATTAACTATTTGCAACTTCAAAGCTCTTATTTAATGATATCCAGGTTAGAAAGGAAGTACTATTACAACAAAAAAGACCAGGCACAACGCAATCCAAGCCAGCACATGTCCATAATTATCGATGGTATGGATCAAGGTTGGTATTTAAAGTGTCCATACACTTTAATTTTGACAGGAGCAGTTTGAAAATCCTAACTAGTCATAAAACATATTCCCAAGTTCCAGTGTTCTGCCTTTGACGGGGCCTTGTTACAATGGCAAAAACAATTATTTGTCCTGACCCGATTTCTAAAAATAGGTCACCATAATAAGGATTCCTAAACATTACAATGAATGAATTTTTTGTTGAATGTGTAAACTGTAACAGAACAAAATCTTTCATTTTGTATTATGCCATTATAAAAAATAATTCCCATTATTTTGAAGAAAAAGCCTTTAACTATAGGCTATATAGAGTTTTAAATTTGCATTTCTTTCTCCATGCATATATACATGTTAACCTTTTCCATAATTATATATATATATATATATATCTATGTCATAGAGGATATTTGTTGGATTCCGTGTAAGATTGCATTATATTTCATGAGTGGTCACCGAAACAATATTTTCACAAGTGAAAATAACGAGTTTCTGTTACAACCCATGAAATATATATTACGATCTTACACTTTGAAATATATAGTATTATGATTTGTCATTAGTAAATCATGTTGTTGTTCTCTTGTTTTTTTTTACGCTCTTTCACTTAAAAGCATGAAATACTGTAATTAATTTAATTTCCTGTCCAGACTTTTTTACTACATCCACAGTTGCACACAGGATACAATGGTACCAAAAAGGAAAGCTTTACATAATATGTGATTTAATTTTTTATATAACAAACATACAAACAGTTGTTTTTTAAATTTTTATTGCATAAATCTATTCTCTATTTTTTACAGCAAAGACCAATTTGCCACATTTTGCTGGGAGGAACCCAAAGGTAGGATAAAGGAGGTTTTGTGCCTTCGGTGGTAATCTTTTTTGGCTCACACCTGTGTGTCGTACTCTGTGTGTCTTAAGCTTTCAATTTTCTTTACAGAATGTTACCCATAAAAAGGGCATATAAACAGTTTGTATGGTATATTTTTTTCTGAAATAAATGTTTATCCTATTACCAAACGAAAACCAATAGTATAACAAGTGATCGTATGAATATGAGCTGTGAACTATAAATATTTTTAGACTATGGTTTCCAATCTTTATTTTTGGAACAATATATATTTCAATGTGATGTCATAGCAAATGATTATGTTTGAAGTAAACAAATACTATAAGCAAAATTGGGACACCAGCGTTATTTTTTAGATTTAAGTATTTTTACTCTTTTTGAACGATAAACACCACAAAATAATGGGATAAATAGAATATCATGTGAGTGTTGGAAAGAGATCAAGTTTATCATGCTCGGCTCAAAAATTTTGTAGCACTCTGAAAGTCTAGCACTACATGTTTCTCATCCTATAAACTTGATCTCTATCCGACAGTTACATAATATTCTATATATACATTAAAAAGCATTTATTTAATGAGTTCCTAAAATACATATCTTGCCATTCAACCATTGATGCAAAATTTATTAATTTATATTTAAAGTTGTCTCTAGGACACTTGCGGCGCTTAAAAAAACAAAAAATAGTGAAAAGTTGTTACTTAGTATTATATTGTGGTGGTACGCTAGCAAATTTTGTTAAGTTCAGGTCAAGAATTATGAGTTTGATTGAAACTAAAGGCTTTTTATTTGGCAGGTGATAACAATTAATCAAATATGCTTGTTAAGTTTTAGGAGACGAAATACACAAACAAGATTCAGTATTTTGTTTGTTTTTGATTTCCAAATTTAAATGATGTATTGTGCAAGATTTTGTAACTGTTATGTGAAAAATTACAGAATCTGCATGCAGTGGATCTTCTGCATACTCATGTCACTGGAGTGCTAAGTCACTGGCATGGAGGGTTTCATGCCTATGTGGACATTAATGAATATCCTCATGATCCCAACTTGACAATCAACATCATACTTAAAGAGCTACTACGTCAAGCCAAGGCAAATGTGAGTAATGTTTGTGCACATGTTATCTTACATAATTATACTTGGAAGACAAAAATTGTAAGCAGGCCATTCAAGCACCTACATTTCTGAAAATAACCAAAGCCCTTGACACTAATGAAATACCACATGATGGCTTTTTTGGTAAAGATGGTGATAGTACAGTCAGTATTTTCAGGGGTCTCAATCTCTGGTTTTTGGGGTTTAAATAAGGCCATATTTCCCCAGCAAAAAGTATACAGTTCCCCCATTTCAGATAAAAATGCAAGACAATTGAATGCCCTAGACCCAGAATTGTCAAGTTCAAGTTCAAAATGTTTCAAACTAAATAAAATTGATAGATAAGTGTTAACTGTTAATAGATTGTAGTAAAAAGGACAAATTAAGTGATTAAAACAAATATTGTAATGTTTCTTATGTTTTGGTTGAAATTCTCCTATGGAAAATGATGCCTGATTTCGCCCGCCTCGGTGTTCCCCCAAACCAGAGTGAGACCCCTGGTTTTATGAATTTGTATAGAGGATTATAAATTCTTGCTTAGGTTGGTTAATAGGATAGATAACATCAGAATACGAGTCATACAAAAAGCATTAGTATGATAACACATTTTCGCCAGACTAGCTATATTTGTGTATGATCATGTGATATAAACACTGACCATCTTACTTTTATTGTTTTCCCTATGTTGTAGTTTTACTTGTTGTTTACTCTAGAGAACAACATTATTGTGCAATAATTTTGTGGATGTTTTTATTCCAGAACAACTTCCTGCCTCCAAATTTGTTTATCCAAGCAGACAACTGTTGGAGGGAAAATAAGAACCGTTATGTATTTGCATTTCTGGAATTGTTAGTGGCAGAACAGGTTTTCCATGAGGTGAGTGTTGATTTCAAAGATCACAGTGTCTGTTTTACGACAGTCTTTCTTAAGGATGAGTATTCAAATAATTTCATTTTCATTAACTTGATTATTTGAATATTCATGTGCACTACTTACAATTATTCAACCTCTGTAGCATGATTTAGTAGAAATGCTTATTATGCCCCCCTTCGAAGAAAACGTATTCACACAATGGCTGCTACTACAACTTATAGCCCATATAGGGGGCATGCATGTTTTACAAACAGCCCTTGTTTACCAGGTAATCGATAACGTCGCGGAAACACGTCTATTCAGGGAATCGATAGGGATCGTAAAAGCATGTATCTATCAGGGAAAGGATAGTTACTATAACTAATTAACTTTAGACATGTTATTGTTGCCAACTACTGTGTATCATATATATCACTAAAAACATGATAGTTTTGAATCCTGCAATGTTTGTTTTCAAAATTATGGAATTGCATCTTTTTGGCTTTTATTTCAGGTAACATTTTTGTAGCCTTAACATATAAAATATTTATATTTGATTATTAAATGAATAGTTTTTCTTAGTATTATTCCATCTTGTAGTTTATGCATTTTTTTCAAATCAAATTATGATAAAACTTGGGAAAGGCATTATCTTGTTCAGCCATTGTCGACTTTATTGACTGAAGGTATTTGATTTGTCGGATTTGATAATCATATATTATATTTCAGGTTCATATGTCCTTCCTTATTGTTGGCCACACGCATGAAGACATTGATGCAAAATTTAGTGAGGTGTCCAGGCTGTTAAATACTAAAGATGCTGAATATTTTGATGACTTTTTAAACGTTTTGAAAAATGCAGAGCGTATCACACAATTATTTGATGTTAAGTCATGGATTGAGGGTGATTTGAACAAAGCTGACCACATCACCCAACCTTTGCACTTTAAATTTGTTTCTGTGGACGGTGGTGTAAAAGTGTTTTATAAAGGGGTTCAATCTCAGCCGTGGTCAGCCCTTAATGGGAACTTTTTGAATAAAGCCCCAAGTGGAAAGCCAGAAATATTGAAGCCAAATTTTAGTAAAATTGAAATAGATAAAAATGTTAAACAAATTAAAGCTCTGAAACTAATTTTCAAAAAGCAGGATAGTACACAAAAGTGGCTAGACTTTTACGAATCGCTCAATTCCAACATGGACAGTTTAGATTCTGGAGTACCGGTATTTCCTTTAACACTGCTACCAAGACAACCTATAAGGCAGTCCTTTCCACCAGGACAAGGAATGGTTCCTGAAGTTCGTGAACTGATTGAAAAGGAAAACAGACAGCCATTGGTGAGCTTTTTCTACAGTAAGGTCATATATTGTTAGCTAACCTGAGCTCACCGTGCTCAGGGTATAAATTTCCCCCCCAACTGATTTGATAATCATCCATATTGCATTTCTAGCATATAGTATATACTCTGAGAATATACATGTTGAGTTTGTAAATCTTAATCAACCACTCGGCTAATCTTAATGAAACTTGGCAGGAATGTTCTTTGCATAACTCATATTACCATGGAAATGGATAGGTTTCCTTATATGTATATAGTAACATCTAGAGCTTAGAGCTCTAATATTTGGCATGAAACATCATATGATGAACCTAAACAGTAAACAAGAATGTTAAAATTATGCCTCTTGGGTCGGAATTTGCCCCATACCAGGGGCCAAATGTTTTTTCCTTAAATGTATATAGTGAAAAGTTAAAAAAACTTCTCTTAAATATTAAAACTAAAGCTTTGATATTTGACATTAAACATCGTCTGGAATACCTCTACCAATATTGTTCAAATTATGCCTTTAAGGGTAAAAATTGGCCCAACCCTGAAGGCAAATATGTTTTCCTATATGTATATTGTAAAAACTTCTTCCCTGAAACCACAATGCCAAGAGCTTGGATATTTGCTTTCAAACATGGGCTGATGGACCCTTACAATATGTAATTTGTAAAACAGTATGAGATACATGTATAATAATAAAATACAATATTGAGGTGTAATTTGTATAATTCAAGGTACAGATAAAAAAGCGAAAAACTGGAGACGAAGCTTCTGACCTCAGGGTTGCCAAAAAGAAGAGTAAATATATATGATATTTATTATTATCATAAATCTTGAAAATATCATTAAAGTTATCTTTTTACATTCGTTATAGAGTTGAAATTCATTTGTTATGTATTTAGTTTGAATTTGACAGGATCAGGAAGAACAAACTTAAGTTTAAGTATGTTTTACAGTAAAAATGTGACAATAAAATAATTATGAACATTATTTCATAAAAAAATTTGTTTCTACTTATCCTAATCAAACCCATCTGTAGAAAATTATTGTGTATTTTGAGTGTACATGTAATCCATATGAAAATATTCCATTGAAACATTTCAGATGATAACACTTCTGGTGGGAAAGGGTTTGGCAAAAGGAAGAGAAGATTTATATATGGTTTGTATATTGCTCTTTTTTTTCTTTGAACATATAATGGTTTTTATAAGAAATAAGTAATAATAGTATTAAAACTGATTAATATTAAAGGGGCCTTTTCACAGATTTTGGCATGTTTTGTAGTTTGTCTTTAAGTGCTTTATATTGATAAATGTAAACACTGGATCTAAAAAGCTCAAGTAAAAAATCAAGAATAAAATTTAAAAAAAAGGAAAAAAAGTAGCCCCCATCAGGGCTCGAACCAGTAACCCCCAGAGTCCTGGAGTAAATGGGATATGGGAATCACGACCGTCCATCTGTCCCAAGGAACATAATAAGTTTGTCATTTATAAAGCGAAATTCCTTAAACTTGGTACAAAAGATCCTCATCATTAGACTGTGTATGCTTAAATACCAGTTCCCTACCTCCAAGGTCAAGGTCACTATTATAGGTCAAATGTCTATATATGGTACAATGCTGCATCCTGTTTGTGTCCAGAGCATAACTTAGTCATGTATTGAGTGAATTTTATTAAACTTGGCACAAATATTTTCAATCGTGTGTCGCTCTTTCTGTTGCCTAAATCTAGTGGAAGACAAGGTTAAGGTTAACTTTCATCCATTTTTTTAAAAACGGAATTCCCATGCCTTGAAGGAACACAACTTGAATGATATTTTCTCGCAAAATAAACTCGATACTGCAACTAGTGTTCTACAGATATTAAAGCATTAATTAAGCCTTTATATGTTTTGTTAACATTTCTTGTATTCTCACGTTTTCAGCTTTTCAAGGTTTAAAAATGCATTTTGTTTGAAGTATTGTTGAGTAGCCTATTAGGCATTTAAAATAAAAATAAATTATTCTACAGCTTGATTTTCAGTACGTTACAGGACGGCATATAGTGATTGCACTGTCCGTCCGTTCATATGTCTGTCCGTCACACTTGCGTTAAAGTGATATTATGGGCATCTAACAGTTAATAGGTGTCTATCGCAACCGTTGTTTATTTTTGGTGTTTTCACTTCATATATACTTAGATTTGTTAATGCAGCATCAACATGCTAAAACAATATCCCTGAAAGAGAAAAATAATGCATTTGAATTAAATTGAATATAAACTGTACTTTCGTTTGACAACTGGTCATGCTTGTACGATGTGTACCTAAATTTAGTTTTAGTGCAGATTCGTTCATACGACACAAAGACACAATTTTGTTTTACGGATGGCTTACAGGACTGGGTGAGTCACGTAAGATATCGAATATAAAATATATTTTTAATAACAACTGGTAGCAAGATGAGTTGCAGATAATTGGTCAGTAACTTCATTTTAAGTAACTTGTTTGACCTGTTAATTCTTTTAAGCTCAATTCAACAGTGAAAAATGCCCATAATATCGCTTAAAGGTTTCGAAAAATGCTCATAACTTGTATGTCGCTTCAGATGTAACCTTTATAATTGGTATGCATTTGTATATGGACAAGGCCTTTCCATACGCACACAAATTTTGACCCCTTTGACCTTGACATTAAACTTAGGGTCCGCTTTTAGGTTCAAACTCTGCCTTTAGGTTTTGAAAAAGCGTTTTTTGGGGGCATATGTCTGATGGAGAAAGCTCTTGTTTTTGTTTGGCATTGATATGTGGTTTGTTTATTTAAGACACAACACTGTGCAGATCACGACTGGTCATGATTACAGATGAAGAAAGGAAGAAACATCTGTGGATAAAATTCTTGATGGACCTGTATACTTCATTTATGCAGTATATGCACATCTGGTTGCTCATTTTGTATGTGTTCTGCTGCCTTTTTGAAGGATATATTTTGTTTATTTTAAGGTTATTGCAAGAACTTCTGCGTCAATCTTTACTAGAACACATGGGTTTATTCCAACCCAGAGTTTCATTTTATGGTGAAATTGGATCAGTCAATTAAATTTGTTTTAGCAAATATACGTCTCTGGTGGGCAAAAATAAGACACTATTATTGAGGTGTAGTGTTTAACAATTTGTATCCAGTCAAATGTTCCTTATTTCGCCAGTTGTCTTTATAATCCCCCGAAAGTATTGAGTGAGATGTCCTTTATAAGCTATTGTAACTGTACATTTGTTCATGTGCATTTTTCTACCAATTTTCGATTTCGGTTTAGAAATGCTTTGTATGAACTTGTCTTCACATAAAAATGCTTTATTATGTCCCCCTTCGAAGAAGAGGGGTATATTGTTTTGCTCATGTCGGTCCGTATGTCCGTCTGTCCACCAGATGGTTTCCAGATGATAACTCAAGAACACTTAGGCCTAGGATCATGAAACTTCATAGGTACATTGATCATGACTCACAGATGACCCCTATTGATTTTGAGGTCACTAGGTCAAAGGTCAAGGTCACGGTGACCCGAAATAGTAAAATGGTTTCCGGATGATTACTCAAGAACTCTTATGCCTAGGATCATAAAACTTCATAGGTACATTGATCACGACTCGCAGATGACACCTATTGATTTTCAGGTCACTAGGTCAAATGTCAAGGTCACGGTGACCCGAAACAGTAAAATGGTTTCCGAATGATAACTCAAGAACGCTTATGCATAGGATCATGAAACTTCATAGGTAAATTGATCATGAATCGCAGATGACCCTATTAATTTTCAGGTCACAAGGTCAAGGTCAGGTGACTTGAAACCGCAAAATGGTTTCTGGACGATAACTCAAGAATGCTTACACCTAGGATCATGAAAATTCATAGGTTCATTGATCATGACTGGCAGATAACCCCTAATAATTTTCAGGTCACTAGGTCAAGGTCACAGTGAGTCGAAACAGTAAAATGGTTTCCTGATGATAAATCAAGAATAATTAGGCCTAGGATCCTGAAACTTTATAGGTACATTGATCATGACTAGCAGATGACCCCTATCGATTTTCAGGTTACTAGGTCAAGGTCACAGTGACAAAAACTAATTCACACTTTGGCTGCCACTTCAACTGACAGCCCATATGGGGGGCATGCATGTTTTACAAACAGCCCTTGTTAAAATAGATTTTGTGAATTTGTGATTGCTAATGTTTAATTTTTATGTCTCCGAAGGAGGGCATATAGTGATCGGACTGTACGTCTTTCCGTCACACTTTGCGTTTAGGTTTCGCGTTTAGGTTTCAAAAAATGCTCATAACTTCTATGCCCCTTCACATAGCAACTTGATATTTGGCATGCATGTGTATCTCATTGAGCTGCACATTTTGAGTGGTGAAAGGTCAAGGTCATCCTTCAAGGTCAAAGGTAAAAAAAACATGTATCAACGCAGCGCAGTAGGGGGACAGTGTGTTTCTGACAAACACATCTCTTGTTTTATGTTCTATAATATGTTTGTATGTCAGGAGAAACAATAAAGTTTTGTTTTTACAATACATACTAAACTTGTGGCAGAATTGTTTAGTAATGAAAATACAAATTGCAGCAATTGCATCTGTTAAAGAACTTTGAATGGTTATAATTGATGTAAAGATTGTTTTATTGAAATATTTCATTTTTAAAATGACTTCACATGTTGAAAAAAATGTTATGTATTTTTTATAAAAAAATTAATTAATTTTAGTTAGTCATAAAAAAATATTGAATCATTCACACTCTTTTATAAATGTTCTGACCTACTGACTGGTGGATTGCGAACATAATGGTATACCTTTGTGTGTGTTTGTATTTATTATTACATGTTTTATAATTAAAAAATAAATTAAGAATTATACATTTAAAAGTCGTTTACCTTCCATTTTTTTCAGTGTGATTTTTTCTGTGTGATTATGCATATCTGGAAGTGTGTACCGCTGGCTTAACATTTTCAAAGAATTTATCTCTATGTTATTATGAACTTTAGGGAGTTTGTACCGCCGGCGTAACATTTTCAAAGAATTATCTGTCTGTGTGATTATGAACCTTAGGGAGTTTGTACCGCCAGCGTAACATTAAGAAATATCTGTCTGTGATTATGCATAGTTTGTACCGCCGGCGTAACATTTTGTCATTGTAGAGTTTGTACCGCCAGCGTAACATTTTCAAAGAAATATCTGTCTGTGATAATGCATAGTTTGTACCGCCGGCGTAACATTTTGTCATTGTAGAGTAACATTTTCAAATATCTGTCTGTGTGATTATGAACCTTAGGGAGTTTGTACCGCCGGCGTAACATTTTCAAAGAATTATCTGTCTGTGTGATTATGAACCTTAGGGAGTTTGTACCGCTGGCGTAACATTTTCAAAGAATTATCTGTCTGTGTGATTATGAACCTAAGGGAATTTGTACCGCCGGCGTAACATTTAGAATTATCTGTTTGTGTAATTATGAACCTTAGGGAGTTTGTAACGCCGGTGTAACATTAAGAAATATCTGACTGTGATAATGCATAGTTTGTACCGCCGGCGTAACATTTTGTCATTGTAGAGTAACATTTTCAAATATCTGTCTGTGTGATTATGAACCTTAGGGAGTTTGTACCGCCGGCGTAACATTTTCCAAGAATTATCTGTCTGTGTGATTATGAACCTAAGGGAATTTGTACCGCCGGCATAACATTTAGAATTATCTGTCTGTGTGATTATGAACCTTAGGGAGTTTGTACCGCCGGCGTAACATTAAGAAATGTCTGTCTGTGATTATGCATAGTTTGTACCGCCGGCGTAACATTTTGTCATTGTAGAGTTTGTACGGCCGGCGTAACATTTTCAAGAATTATTTGTCATTGATTCTGAGAGTTTGTACCGCAGGTGTATTAAATTGTGATTATGATCCTCTGAGAGTTTGTACCGCCATTGTAACATTTTCAGTAAATTTTTCTGTTGAAGGATTATGAACCTGAGTTTGTACCACTAGCATAACATTTTTTTAAAGCATTTGGGATGGTTGTACCGCCAGTGTATAGAATGAACCTTTGGGAGTTTGTACCGCCAGCGTAAATAGTAAGAGAGTTTGTACCGCCAGCGTACCATTTTTTGTTTAATTTTAAAGTGGAATGAATGTGATGAACATTTGGGAGTTTGTACCGCCAGCATAACATTTAAGTTAATTATTTGTTGATGTTATAATGAACCATTGGGAGTTTGTACCGCCAGCGTAACATTTTCTGTTGTAGGGTTGTACTGCCAGCATAACATTTGTATACTTTGTTATAAAAAGTTACAAAAAAATGGGTTTATTTGTAGGAAATATCCTTGAAAAAGGCCATTTTAAAAGGGATTCTGTGGAAAATCCCTTTTTAAAATATACTGCTTTACTAGTGTTGAGCATGTTACGATGGCGTGTAGCGCGCAAGAACCTTAAGTCCCTTGGTTCTCGCCAGCAGGGTCTGCATAATCATCTTTGTATTCTGTATAAATGTAAATGTAGTTCATGAACAAAAATTTTGAAATTATTAAATTTAAACTGTATAAAGTGATGTCATATTATTAAGGACACGTCTCATAAGTAATATGACTGTAGCGAATAATGGTCTGTGTAACTATTACCAAAACAGAAAACAACAGTCTATGTAAAACTCGAGAACAATTTACAATATTTTAGTGAGCGTTATCAATGTATTTATACCATTAATGAAGAGCTCGCCTAGGATCGTATATAGGGCTTTAAGGGTTAAGGTAGCACCGCATGGTCAATATCCATTTAATGTGATGCGGTGTGTACAAGCAGTTTGTATTGAGTCGTATTTCTCAGATCCTGGTCTTCTTGTTCTTCACATTGTTTTCTTAAACGTACTACCGTGCGTTCGGTCAAGAACACCACTATTATACACATTACTAATAATTTTGTTTCTCCCCTATTTTTGCTTAGTTACCAAGTGATGTTTATGTGTACATGTGTACGTGATAGTACTATGCATTTTGCTCAGTTGCGATCTGCATGCAGTTCGACCATCACGGTTGCCAGAATTTGTCACGGTTTAATATCCAGTTTAATATTCGATTGCATGGGGTTCGTTTGGTGTGTGTTTTACGATATTATAAGTGGTCTCGATCTGAAATGAATATCAATTTTGAGTACCTTGGATTAGTCGTTTTTCGAGGTTATACGTCCCCCTACATTACTTCGAGTTCAATGTAATGGACGACACAGGTCGGTCTTCGGGAGTATGTTTCCTGCGTCCTCAGTATTCTGAGGGTAATGATCACAATAAGTTTCAGGCCTCTCAATTAATATGCACATCATGCATTTCCGTCCCTCTAAGTGCAAATTCAACGCTGGTATAACTGTTTTGGCAATTCGTCGATATTAAAAATATATTATTGACTATCATTTGGTAGCAAAGAAAAATGAAAGAAAAACACTCCATGTATTTTTAAACACTATTACTTACTTTTGCCTACTTCATTGTTTTCAAGAAAATGCATTTTGGTAACTAAATGTGACACATCTGCTAATATTCCAATAATAATTGAACTGATGAACTGATTAACAGATACAAAACGAATTATTTAAAGGTATTATGGTCTATTTTTAAGGTAACCTATTTTTTATTAAAAAAATATATTAAAAATGTTATTAATGGCGCTTTAATGGAGCGACAAGTATCAGTATTATGGTATGAGATTTTGATTATGCAACCAATCATCAAATTAAATCCCAAAGCCAAGATCTATTATTGCGAGGTTTAAATTATAAATAATGTTTAAGAGGACATGCCATTTCTGAGGAAACAGTTGTTTGTTTGTTTTACTTTGGTACACAAACATTCTGTGAATTTGATTTTTTCAAAATAAAACAGCACTTCAAAGCGGCATATGGACACCCTTTTCAATTTGCAAAATCTGGTGCACCAAAGATTAAAGTAGCATAAATACTCAAAAACAACGAATATTTTATACACTATTTCGAAAAAATAAAGTAAACAAATAAAAAATCAGTGTTGCTTATTGCAAAAGCAAAAATTTCAACGCTATATATGGTATGGTAACATAGATTTAAAGAGATCCAACATTGCTCGTTTGCATTTTTGTGTTGAGCACTTTATTCAATTTTAATATCCCACATCGTTATCTTTTCATACGACACACGTGCACTAACTTACATACATTAACATGTGGTTAATAATTGTTCCGCTAAAAAAAACACGGTATTTTGTATCTTGTAAAATCTATGTTACCAAAGGATCGGAAATTTTGGCAATTTCTTTAAGTAACATTGGTTTTGTATGTGTTAAATTTTTTTCCGAAAAAATTGTACGAAATATTCGTTTATTTTGAGGTTTTATGGGCTTTTGAATAAAACATATCTTCGCAAGTTTTTTTTTTAATAATGCACTTTTTTTCTTACCACACAATATATACACAATGTCGCGTGTGTTTACATAATTTTAGCAAAATGTTTGAAGTCTTACACCTTTTTCTTAGTCGCATGTTATATTCTTTAAGTTTAAAACCTGATTTCAAAGGCAAAATATTATAAGAACTAGCACGTTCAAAAAGTTAAATAATTTGATAAAAGGCTATACATAAAATTTTGCATTTGTCTTGAAATAAGTAAAATTACCCCGGTTAATGCTGTGTTTTTAAACAAAACTTTAAGGGTATAAGTTTTTACGGACTTTGATTGTTTTGTGATATGGTTATTATTCAGTATGTCTTATGCAAAAAGGTCAACACAATTTGGTCAAATTACAATACAACGAACTTAATGCTTAAGGTTCAGACAAGTTAATTTTCAAAGAATAGTACAAATTCACGCAGCATGCCTTATTTTAACCTGAAATAGAATAAATGATAAAGTAAAATATCATTGTCATCATAAAGCGCTG
Source organism: Dreissena polymorpha (assembly GCF_020536995.1). Taxonomy (NCBI): domain Eukaryota; kingdom Metazoa; phylum Mollusca; class Bivalvia; order Myida; family Dreissenidae; genus Dreissena; species Dreissena polymorpha. The sequence continues at coordinate 120,737,571 of NC_068358.1, read as the reverse complement.
ACAAAATGCGGATATACAGGTTATACGTGTTCAAAAGACCATTTAAACATAGTATGTTTTTTATGTTTACCCTAATATAAATCGAATTACTTGAATTGATCTAATACATCTTTGGATAAAATGTACATAAACATGAACAGTAAAAAGAAACTAGTTTTTTGCCTGACGCCGCCCCATGTCAACATGAATCCTGTTAATGGAACGTTACAATCCGATATTTACCGGACTTCCGCCTCTTAATCATGGGTTTTAAATGGGGATGGCGCTTCCATTCCAAAAAATGGACCTGCTTACAAATTAAATGATGCCATAGTTGGTAGATTTTATCGTGCAAAAACAGAATTAAGTATAATTGTTTGACGAATATAAAAGTTTGATTTTCATTTGATTTCCAAAATATTGTGAGATCAGGAGATCGCCTTTGGATTGAATAAAAACAAGATTGGAGAAAAAAAGAAGTGAAACTTAAATTAAAAGAAAGCTATGTTTCAGACTTGTATTTACAAATACAATATTTGAAGTTTATTGAAAAAAAAACACAGCAAAACTAACGAAGTAAGAAATACTCGCAATACTTTGTGTGTGTGTGTAAATATTGCTTGATCTTTGTATTTAAATATATATATGGCTGTCAAACGTGAACGCAATCGTTTGAAAAAACATTTCAAACGCACCATTGTTTCTTCTGGTGCAGTCACGTGATACGTGCAATTAGAGCTATTTGCGTTATGCAAATATATACAGATATACTTGTAGACGATGGGCGTGTGGGAACCTGATTATTTGCCTCAGTGTTAAATGCTAGTAATATACCCAACGATTAGTACATACCTGAAGGAATATTTTAAATAAAAACATAAGAACCAATTACTATTACTTTTCAACAGCAAAACTTAACAAGATTTACGATTTCCAATACAGCCGGTCTCGTCGGACATGTCCCCGCAGTCGTTGACATCGTCGCATACCCACCTGCCCGAAACGCACTTCCCATTCCCGCATTGGAAACTTCCGAAATTGCAGACTTTTTGAGTTGTAACTGTAAAAAATCATCCATAAATAATGGCTTGTATTCACAACACACGTATTAGTTTTTCCGTAGCCTGTAAGTCAGCGTAAACTTTAATATTATCGCAGCTAAGCAAAATTATCGGCGATCGTATTAAACGGTTTTTAGCTCACCTGATTGCTCAGGTAAGCTTTTGGGATCGGTCTTTGTCTCTCGTCCGTCCGTCCGTCTACATTTTGTTGTTATCACTCTAGATGCCGCATTTCTTGTCCTATCGTCATGAAACTTGGTAAGTAGATTTATTCTCATGATACCTCGAACGAGTTCAAAAATGGGTCATGCTGGATCAAAAACTAGGTCACTAGGTCAAAAAAAGAAAACCTTGTAAACACTCTAGAAGTCACATAACATGCCCAATATTCATGTAACTTTGTCAAAATGTTTGGCTTAATGATATGTTGGTAAAGTTGAAAAGTGATTCCGGTCCGTTGAAAAACATGGCCGCCAGTGGGAGGGGCAGGTTTCCATATTTGGCTAAAGAGAAACCTTGTAAACACTAAAGAGGCTACATTTCTTGTCCGATTTTCATTAAACTTGGTCCGAACATTTGTCCCAATGATACCTCGACCCAGTTTAAAATTGGGACCTGCTGGATCAAAAACTAGGTTACTAGGTCAACACAAAAAAAACATTGTAAACACTGTAGAAGTCACATTTCATGCCCAATCATCATGAAAAACATGGCCGCCGGTGGGCGGGTCAGTTTTCCTAATTTGGCTATAGAAAAATATTTTGATTACTCTAGAAGTCATGATCATTGCCCAATCATTATTAAACTTGGTCAAGGCATTGGTTTCATTGATATCTCGGACGAGTTCGAAAATGGTCCTGATCGGTGGACCAAAACATGGCCACCAGAGGGCGGGGCAGTTTTCTCTATATGTATATAGTGAAAACATGTCAACACTCTAGAAGTCACATTTTTACTCACATTTTTGGTCAAATCTTTATAAAATTTGGTAAAAACATTTTTTTTTCTAGATACGTGAGGTAAGTTCTAAAATGGTTCCGGTCCGTTAAAAAACATGGCTGCCAGGAGGACGGGGCAGTGTTCATTATATTTATATAGTAAAAACGGCTTGTGAACAATCAAGAAGAAACATTTTTTGCCCAATCATCATGAAACTTTGTCAAAAAATTGGTTTAAAACGGCCACCGGAAAAACTTTGCGAAACCGAAATTTCGCAAACTTAAGTACCCTTTTTCTTAAAGATTTGCTACTTTGAGACATAGTATGCGATAAAAGTCTTATCGTTGATTAATAATTGGTTATTTTCACTCAAGAAACGCGTTTTCTTCACTATGAAATTTATAAGCAAAGTTGGGGTTCCCATGGGATTTTTGCATTTTCCCATGGGTTTTTCGATTTTCCCATGGGATTTTTTCTCCCATGGGATTTTTTTTCTCCCATAATTTGCAAATGGGAGAAAAATCCCATGGGATTTTGAACATTTTAAAAAACGTGTTTTATTTTCGTTTGCAAGTATTTTAACGTTATTTAAGGACTGTATATTGGTTTTATGCCAATTATATATAAAAATATATAGTAATAAAAAAATCCCATTTTAAAATGGGAGAAAAAGATTCCCATGGGATTTTTTCTTATTTTGAGAGATTTATTCATGAAACTTTTAGAAACATCATATTTTATGAAATGATGAACAACTACGATATTTTAATGCGTTTAGTCGTGTTTAAAAAAAAAATCCCATGGGATGATTTTTAAATCCCATGGGATTTTTTGTCCCATGGGATTTTTTTCCAATGGGATTTTTCAGTTTCGTAAGCCGAATAAGTTTCTTAATGCGAAAAACAACAATAAAGGAAATAATAATTATAATTTTGAATAATAAATTGAATAATATAAATAACATGAATATTTTTAAAATGAGTTACAATTAAAGGTTTATGCTAGTAGAACTTATCATTTCTTGTTCGAGCAGATGGTTGAGTCCAATTGGTGAGTATGCCAGCTTAGAACCAGTATAAATGCATCGCAGACAGACAACGCTGTCATACTGTACACACCGCTGAGTAACAATCTTTATTGCATTTCATTTTGCAACAGAAAATGAACTCCGTAGTATAATTGATCTTATATATGCCCTCTGCTTTTGAAAGCGTGCAACACATTAACATAACAATAAGTCCATGCCATAAACTATGTGCAAATTCCATTCAAAGCTATATACACATTATAAAGGTCAGATGACCCGCGTCATGCGAAAATGGGTCTTATGTCATATGCGGCCAAAGTTGGTCCATCCTAGCTTGTCCAACCGCGCAGTCTGGTCAGGTTCTACGCTGACTGATATATAAAGTCAAGCCATGATTCGTGGTCTCATATCCAAACTCGGTAGCTCCTGTGCGAAACTTTCACCGGAAACGACGGCACCGAGACGGGCGCTCGAACTTTGCGGATGCGCGTTATATGTTATATATAATAGCGCGATGTGTTTTTCTTGCCTCAAATTAGTAAGCCCAATCAGCGTTTTATTGTGTTCTTTGCTTCTACTATTAACAAGAACTTCAACCGATACGAACATGAATTTTATTTTAATATGTTTATTTAATGCTCGGAAAACTCATTGTATATTTAGACTACTACTTATAAAACAAAGTCGGGTTTTCAACATCTGTTTTCGGCATATAAATTGTTATTCCAAACCAGATTTTACGCACTTTACTGTACAAAATACCGTAAGGGCCACCGTGGTTACTCATTAAAATCCAGAGGGCGAGAATGCGAGAACGCGAAAGTACGATGACGACAGTGCGACAATACGATGGCGACAATGCGTTCGTACGATTGCGAAAACGCGCTATTACGATGACGACAATGCGACAGTGCGACAATACAATGGCGGCAGTGCGATAGTACGGGGGCGACAATGCGATAGTCATATCGTATTGTCGCCGTGGTATCATCGCAATGTCGCCATCGTTCTATCGCATTGTCGCCATCGTATTGTCGCACTGTCGCCATCGCATTTTCGAATTGCCGCCATCATACGTCGCGTTATCGCATTGGCACCATCGTACTATCACACTGTCGGCTATCGCCATCGTATTGTCGCACTGTCGTCATCGTATTTTCGCACTGTCGTCATCGTATTATCGCACTATCGAACTGTAGTATTGTCGCCATCGTACTATCTCACTGTCGCCATCGTATTGTCGCACTGTCGTCATCGCACTGTCTGATTGTCGTCATCGTATTATCGCGTTCTCGCATTGTCGCCATCGTACTCTCGCATTGTCGCCATCGTATTGTCACCCTGTCATCATCGTATTGTCACATTGTCGCCATCGTACTATCGCGTTCTCGCGTTCTCGCCCTCTGGATTTTAATGTGTAACCACGATGGCACTAACGGTATTCCGTAATACTGCTAAAGCACAGTATGATTAGGTCACTCCCAATGCTCAAATCTCTATGTCTATTTTAGTAACAACACATGTCTATGGAAGGATATTTAGGTAAAAGTTACATCATTCGTGGTGAATATTTACATTATGACTGATGCTTATTCTAATTTGCTTTATGACAATTCCAACATGCTTGTTGTCTATTCGTTTATACTTGATGATTGCTGTAACATTACATCATTCATGATGAATATTTACATTATGCGTGATGTTTATTCTAACATGCTTCATGACAGTTCCAACATGCTTGTTCTCTATCGGTTATACTTGATGATTGTTTCAACATGCTTGGTGACTATCCAATGTTTGTGTGTTCATTATAATTCCTGAAACCAGTCATAATCGGTTTTGCCACTAAGCGTCATTAACAACGGCAGTTAGCAACAGGCAGTAAGCAGAATGCAAGTTACTAAATTATGACAACAGGTGGCGCGCGTTTATTTTCCGTATGTTGAATAAATTACTTTTCGGAAAAAAAAGCGAAAACATCCGAATCATTTTGACTAGTAAACTGAATAAGCTGAATTAGTTCCCTTCGTTATATAATCTCCATTAAACTAAATACGTTCATTATTGCCATGAAGACCAGTAGGTTTACACAATGAATTGACTTCCGTGAATGTTTTTGATATTTGTAATATGCAATTGGCACTCAAGAAATTATACATGTATTTTATTCAGAACATAACGGGGCTGATGTGTTGGAATTGTGGCCCTTCCCTAATCCAAATAATTACAGTAGACGTAATCTACCGATGTGCATTGCATATCGACCTCATATTTATAAAGTAGCCCAAACCCCCATTGCCACAGACCTGTGCGTGAAACTTTCAGATTTCTCTAGTCTGTTTACCATGCTATAATTACAATTTCTATAAACACATATTTATCATTTTATGACTATATAATGTCTGTGGTATAAAGAGAAACCTGAAAGTTACAAGTACTCGTGTCTAGTACTGTACAACTATTGTACTCCTCGTTGAGAAAACAACTACTTCATCTACATGTATTAAAATATCATAAAACATAATTTTCAATCAAGTTGGAAAAAATCAATAAATAAATGTCATATAAACAGGTTTGTCATGAACGTTGACGTCGCTCTTGGTTACCAGAAAAAATTCCCACGCACGGATTTCAACCGTCATTGTTTACAATCAATTAAGTGCATAAGTACTTGAATTTGTATAGTGTTTTTTAAAAGTGTCCAGCTACAGGTGGTTAGCGTGTGGCTATAATACTAATTAGTGAAAACATATTTTGGAATGATAAGTAATCATATTATAACGAAAAATCAACTTTTCTAAAAAAAAATAAGTTAAATATATATTCAACAAGGTATCCAACTCGAAATCATCCGAAAACGGGATGCATCGTTTTAAACAGCCCTTACTTCATTAATTTTGCAGCGATTTTCACGATCTTGGTCTTATTCAACGCAGAAATAAATTTCCTTTCTGGAAATGTATATGTCTTGCAATATTTTTACAAATACTGGGTCAACTTTTAAGAAATAACACGATACACAACTCGCGTGACCCAGCTGTGATCGATCAGACAGTATTCATGACTGAAATGGCATTTTCCCTGCAAAGTTCACGAACCTCGATACCATAATTCAATAAAACGTCTGAAAAAAAACATTCTTACCGTGCTTGCCGTAGCATTATGCATCAAAACTAACTGTTCAGCGCATTTCCAAACCTTTGTTTACATACATTTCAACCAACTGACATTTTAAACACAAGAGTGATTTCGTTGCTCCAATGCGGAGTTGTGTCTTTACAACTGGAGATTTCATTCATAAATACGGTCTGATCGATCACAACTGGTTCAAGCGAATTATGTATAGCGTTATTTCTTAAAATTTGACCCAGCATGTGTAGAAATATAACAATATATATACATTTCCTAAAAGGAAATTCATTTCTGCGTTGAATAAGACCGGGTCATGAAAATCGCTGCAAAATTAATTTAGTAATGGCTGCTCAAAACGATGCACCCCGTTTTCGGATGATTTCGAGTTGGATACCTTGTTATATATAAAACGATAGTGATTTTTTTTATATAGAAAATTTGATTTTTCGTTTTAATATGATTATTTATCATTCAAAAAGATGTTTTCACTAATTATTATCATAGCCACACGCTAACCACCTGTGTGTCCAGCACGTGTGCCGGGAGAACAGGGCTTAATGTATTTTTTTGTTAAGCTCTATAATATTTATATCCAATCTGTATGAAAAAATGTCGGTGAACATTATTCCGGTGTTAATTTTTGAAAATATTGAGGCATTCGTTAATTATGGATCTAAAACGGAACATTAATCCGCAAAAAAAAAACACCGGGCATATTGCATATTAGATCGGACACATGAAATTATTTCGAAAGAAAGCAATAAGAGTTTCAATTCTACATGAGTAAGTCTCGCTGTGCACGATTACGCTCTTACTGCGCGTATATATTTGACTCTTGGCAAATACCTAGTGTTTTATTTTGCTTAATCTAAATTGTGTCATGCATCTATATGTACTTAAAGCAGCATGACCAACAGCTCTTTCATATGTGAAAGAGATTGACACGAAATACCTACCCATCTATATATGTGCACTTCAATATTATAGTTTTATAGCATTTTATGTGGTGCAATATAAAAGTACTCTAGAAAATTTGAAATTATGTAATCGATTTCCTCTCAACATACATGCAAAGTTCCAGACAACTTTTTCAGCAAAATCTTGGTTTACACTCTATAATAATCCAGCCTTAAAGTCTATTATTAATTCTTTTTTTTTCAGGTAAATATAATTTTTGGCACATCCGCATTTAGGTTTATAGTCTAAGAAGAGCTCATGACAATTGCCGGGTTACAGCAGACTTTTTGCGATAAAAGGACCAGATAACGGAAAACGTTCGGCTTTTCGACTGTTGTAAAGATGGTCTGTTATTCATAATAACGTTAAAGTGCTGTTGATTTCATAATTGTAATAAGGGCCTAGACGAGTGGGAACTCATTGATAAAATGTTTACATTATATGCATTGATATTGAGTTTTACGCATGATCACACATTTTGAATTCTTATTTTATTTTTCCAATGTGTAACCGTACGCACAGAATTTAAGTCTACTTTTTTACTAAATTTAATTCAATTTTTTACGACTTTAAGCGTCTTATCTGGAGCTCTGCATACATGCATTAGTAGCATATATTGAAATATATTCATAGACTTTCTTTGGTTATTGAAGGTAAATTACTGTACAAAAATTATGGTTAGTCATTAACCAAAAAAAAGTTAAGTCTACAAACACGCGGTTAATTTCGGTTCAGTAGCAAATATCTTACAAAGGTGCGCAACTTCTCCTATAACATAAAATTTCCGTTATACGCCGTAAATTTCCGCAGTCCTCCGTAGCATTTCGGAATGACTGTCAATTGACATCATTGTATCATGCATGATAGTATGTTGCTTTGTGCTTGGGTGAAACTCACATCTTACCATCGCGTTAATTTATTAAACGCATTAATATTTGATTCCATTATGCACTGCGCCTATTGCACAAGTCTCTCTGCACAAACCAACATACACATATGCAGCATGCAATAAACGAACAAGAATGTTGCATCTGTACACATGCATGATACCATTAAGCAGAATGTAAATAGACATTGGACATCAGGCAAAATGTAAGTGTCATCAAGCATGAAAATGTGTCTACATACTAATTGAAAGTACCATCAAGAATCATGACACAGTCACAAAGAAGGATGTAATTTTTACCTAAATACCCTTCCATATTTGTCGGCACTGTGTGTTTGCTTAATTTCACTGAAGAACGTCTACTGGTAAATCTTACAAAAAAAGTGATACATAAGACTGAGTAGCAATTTTTTCGGCGTTGCTGTTTAACGTCAAATTTGGCCTTTCAACGAACTTCTTAAAAGCCCATTGAATTTTAATGAAGAAGTTTCCCGCTTGTAGGTCCGAATGAATTAAATCAAATTTTGCAATTGGCAATTTGATAGAAATCCCCATAAAACATTGCACATAGCTTTCTGAAATAAACAGGCCACATTGAACGCATTCACGATATCCAACAGCTCTCTTTGCAAAGACCTATCTAGTGTTTCTTGGCCGTGTAAGATCTATAATTAGAACATCGTCACCTAAACATCTACTAATAGAAGAGCATATTTTGGGGAAACAAATTCAATAAGAGTATAAAAACGTCCACGATCAATAATGTGTAGTTTGTTAAAGATATCACGGCAGTAAAAACATAGCACTTTAAAGAGACCACAATCTGGTACATTTGGTCAATTGTTGCGTCCGTGGCGGACAATACATTTTTAAAAAGAAAGCGTACAAAAAAGCAAACACAATGTTCTTCGTAAGCTTGTTTTAATCTTAAAAACACATAATCGACAGTCATTCCAGTCAAATACAATACTAACAGTCAGCACTCTAGAGATCAAAATTGCGGATATAAATATTTAATTCAGGGATATCAAGTGTATCAAGTTCGAATTCCGGAAAAAATAGCCGGTAGTCTGGGGCATTAGGTCCCTTACAGGGATAAAAGGTAAATCCCCGCCCGAGCCGTAGCTAATTGATTTATTGTAGTCTTTCTAGTTGCAATTTCTGGTGAGTACAATGCGGAATATTACGGATATTTGCAACATGTCGAAGATTTTCGGAAAGTAGCGAAGAGGTTTTCGTCAGTTAATATTCATGTCCGTGCCGGCCGCTAACTTATCAGAATCAATAAAAAAGAACCAGGAAAAATCGGTACCGATCGCAAATTTCCGGAATTCCGATAAAGCTTCAACATTATTTGTTCTCAAATGATCGCGTACTCGAACGAATCTGTCCCTACGCCTCCAACTCCCTTTAAATCTCATCGGACGTACATTGATCTCAAAATCTATCCTTGACGACTCAAATCATATTTCCTGAATAGTTTGGCCTATTGACGTCCCTGTAATTATAACAATGGTCTTTTGGATAAACAACGCTAAGTTGTTGCAATATAATAACCGTTTAAAATAGTTACCGGTTTACATTTAATAAAATGATTAAGTCATATTCGAGATTTCAGCGATTGCCAATATTTTGCTTTTGTTTCTCATAAGCATATGGTGCTTGGTATCTGCTATTGACTCCTATGTAGATTGCAAATATTACATAACCCTTACAGCGGCCGAGCGCAGATATCTGCACTTGGCCGCTAAAAAGAAAATTCTTTGCGCATTAATTTAATTCAAATCTCATTATCATAATCAAAATCATCATCATCGTCGTCGTCGTCGTCACTACTACCACCACCACCATCATCATCATCATCTTCTTCTTCTTCTTCCTCCTCCTCCTCATCATCATCATTAACAACAACAGCAACCCCAACTTAACATCATCATCAAACAACAATAAACATCGGTAGCATACAATGTGCTTCATCAACCATACATAATTATATGCGTTAAAACACCATAATAGAACAGCGTGAATGAAGCTGTCTATTACTCTTTTATATTTCCTATACCAATATTTTTTTTCGTTAATTGAAGGACTTGTTGAAATCTTCTATAAAAGCCCTCCCCCCCTCCCCCCCCAAATAAAAAAAATAAAAAAGATTAATAATAACCCTAGCAAACAGCAATCAACATAGGTTAGTTAGTATACACTGTGCTTTAGCAACCATGCATAATGAATGTTTATGACTTCGGACCGTTGTGATCAAATTTAAAAAAGCAAGATGGTATGTATGCGGCACACAACACATAGATAATTATAGTTTTATACCTTAAACGTAGTTCATCAAAATAAAGATAAGTTATTATCTATGTAATACTTAAATTAGGTTTATAACGTATGCATATTTGTCTAAAACTTGTGAAATGTGATTCGTAAGCCGACGACAACATTATCATTCGGACCCTTCTCCCCACCTAAAAATCGAGATTAAACACCTGTGGAGATCCCGATCTTATCAATGAATCAACCGGTTCAATGATGTCAAGTCAAATAAAACATACTATTACTATCCAAATAAATATCTATCAAAAAATGTTAATTGATATACCTACTTAACTAAAACTAAACTTAAACGATTAGCAAGAAAAATATATAAAGAAGAAGCAGGCAAAGTAGACAAATTAATTGTAACATATGTGTTCTCAGTCTCCCACTGTTGAACAATATAAATAGTATTTATCGCCACCCCAAAAGGGATCTTTATCACACGTTTAGCTCAACTAATATATAATTGTGACAGGACAAACTGTCAACAAATACCTTGTTAATGTTTTATACATAACTCCAATCAAAGGTTAACTTCCAAGGAAACTGCGGCATGTTAAAACTGTTGATTATGACAAAATGTTGTTTAGTACAAATCAGTACAATGGCGTCTGTTATGTGGCCTATACTAATCCAGTTAAATAAAACTTTAATCGCAGAAAAGTTTAGATTCTTTACACCTTTAAGAAAATATATATAACAGTTCTTTCATGTTTTAACAAAATGATACATTTAAACATCGCTAGCAATAGTAGAAAGAGAAGTAGAAGGAGAATTATTATCATTAGTAGCAGTAGCAGCAGCAGCAGCAGTAGCAGCAGCAGCAGCAGCAGTAGCAGCAGCAGCAGTAGCAGCAGCAGCAGTAGCAGTAGCAGAATCAGTAGCAGTAGCAGTAGCAGTAGCACTAGCAGTAGCAGTAGAAGTAGCAGTAGAAGAAGCAGTAGCAGTAGCCGTATCAGTAGCCGTATCAGTAGCAGTAACAGTAGCAGTAGCAACAGCAGCAGAAGCAGCAGCAGCAGCAGCAGTAGCACTATCAGTAGCAGCAGCAGCAGCGGCAGTGGCAGCGGCAGTGGCAGTGGCAGTAGCAGTGGCAGTGGCAGCAGCAGTGGCAGTAGCAGTAGCACTATCAGTAGCAGCAGCAGCAGCGGCAGTGGCAGCGGCAGTGGCAGTGGCAGCGGCAGCGGCAGTGGCAGCGGCAGCGGCAGTGGCAGCGGCAGTGGCAGTGGCAGTGGCAGCGGCAGCGGCAGCAGTAGCAGTAGCAGTAAGAGTAGCCGAAGCAGTAGCAGTAGCGGCTTTTTGCTTTTTTGTTTTAGAAGTGTTTGTCGTAAAAGAAGAACGCAAGGAAGACAAATTAATTGTAACATGTGTTATCTTAGTCTCCGTTGTAGTAGTATTTGTTGTATCTACACAGCCATTTTTCAGTCACCTGAGAGACATGTTTTTATAAGAGATTTAATTGTGGACCAATACATCGTGTATTAATATCAGTGTACCCACTGGGACACCACATGGGGCGAGGATTAACAGATAAACTAGGCCTTCAATTAATTATGCGCCTAGAGGCAATCAATACTATAACTTACTGATAATTTTAGGATTGGGATGTGTTTGTATCTTATTTGAAATTAGCTAGTTTAATTCAAAAACTAATTATAGGCTCAATATTATCACAAGAACATCATCACATATTCATTGTGCAATATATAATCATATCACCATCACAATATGCCAGAGCGTTAGTATTTATTGTGCATACATATCCTACAGCAACATTTACAAAACTTATTACAAACCAACCACTCAAGCTTTAATTAAGACTGATTTCAATTTATATTATGACATACATTAAAGATCACTGTCAATTAATTAAAAAATAGCTTGATGCTTCGTACTCAGCGATTTAAATAAAAGAAACGTTGCGTACACATTAATTGGGGTTAATAAAAAAAGTCTGCAATTAAAATAATCAAATTTAAATAATACTAGATTTAGTTTCAAATTGTCGCTCAAAAAATGTATCAGTTTTATCAGTTACTAGGGAATCGATTTGTTTAATCTCCGCAATCCAATAATAATTATGGTGTTTGTATGACAAATTAATAGCTATTCGTCATTGAATGTATGATACTCATAAAAGTATTGAAACATTAACCACAACAACAACAACATATGTGATTATGTATATATCTTCTTCAGATACTCTGTGTCATACTTTCAAAATTATCCTAATAAGATTCATAATAATAAAATAAACACTATTGCAATCTTAGTAAAAACCAACTTAGCCGTTATGCTAATGATTTTATGTTCAGTATGCGTGTACATTTCAATATTATATAACAACAAGTGTTCACAAATACCTATGTTTAATAAATATTAAAAACATGAGAACCAATGAAGGTATTGCATTTTAATAGACTAGTTTTACCGTGTGTGTACATTCATATAAAATCTTTTGAAAATCACACTTGAGATAATGTCTTTAGGTTTTGCTATTTCTAATCGATTTAAACACCATACAACCACCGTATTTTCTCTTACATTCTAAATTTTCTTACATTTCCTTTTTAAGCCAAATATTTATGTTTTCATGATTCTAAATTTTCGGACATACGGATTTTCGTACAGTCAGTTAAACAGCGCTATTTTATCAGATTTTGGCCCTGTTTTTGCTTATCTGATGACCCTTCGGTCATGCATTTTTACAACCGGATTAACGTAATAAAACAGAATCATGCCTAAGGGCAATCGACCATTACATTTGCGTACTTGGGTAAATTACCTTGTAAACCTCTAATAAGCAATGGTTCCTTCCAACAGCGTTTGAAATGATATCGTATTAAGAAAGCCAAACGTTTATTGTTTTTACTTTTATATATTATTTCAGTTGATTGCAAAGCTGTTAAGTTGTATTTTTAAAGTAAAGAACGAAGGGAACAACACAATAAAATTATGTACACTGATGTATTATTTCTACTTCAATTAAATAATTGACAAACAAACATAACACACTTGTCTCTAAATATTTTTCGTATTTAAATTTTCCAACACGAAAAACAATATCTTTAGGTGCACGGAAACTTATAATTATTACGGCATATAGTAAAAGCAGAGTTGTCTGAACCATAAGTAAAATAAAAAATAAAAATGACACAGCTTATTTTTCCCTCAAGTGTTAATGATAATATGGATAAACAATTAAAAATACATAAAGTCAATTGTGTTGATTACTCGTTATTGAAATATTGCAATGCCAATTATAAGACATCAGATTAAAAACAAAATGTATGGTGGAATACCTAATCTGGAAATACAAACTAATGATACTATTAATGCAACAACAACAATCACATCTTTTCAAGCGCAATCAGAAAACTGCTACAGCTTGTATTAACAAACATAAATATGTTTGTGCTTATAGATTTAGATAACTTCAAATCTTTAAGCATGCTATGAATTGAATATAATTTATATTTAAAAGTTTTGCTACTCTGTTGATAACTAGCAACAGCAAAAAGGAAGATACCATTTTTTATCATCTAATTTTATTTATATTTCATTGTTTATTTGTTTATGATCACAAGGATTGTTTGGATAACAGAGTGTGTCTAGATATACCGGTACCCTTAAAAATATTTTATGAATTGCAAGGAAGCGTAGAAATTAAACAGGCCCTAATACAGACACCATTTTTATCGGAATGCGATTATAGTTTCAATAGCAACTCGTAACGCTTTTTGGATTGAATGTGTAATGAATACTTTAAGCGACAAATTGACTTGGTCAAATACTGCATCTTAAACGGATAAATAAAATTGAAACCATTTATTTTCAATATTATCAACATTATTATTTAGTTATTAATACATTAAGCAGCAAACTCTATTAATCAAAAAGATTTGATATAACATCCGAATTCACTGCAAAAATGAGCTAAGCGATAGGTTTTACGGTTGCTGAAATTGTTCATGATGAGAATGACGATGACGACGATGATGACGATGACGACGACGAGGAGGAGAACAACGACGATAACAATGACGATGATGATGAACACTGATGATGATGATCACGACGATGACGACCATAACGATGTTGTTGGTGGATAGTGACGATAATGCTGCTGCTGTTGCTGATGACGATGCTGCTGCTGATGATGCGGTGGAGGCGGAGGAGCAGGACGAGGACGAGGACGACGACGACGACGACGACGACGGACGACGATGATGATGATGATGATGATGATGATGATGATGATATGATGATGATGATGATGATGACGATGATGATGACGATGATGATGATGATATGATGATGATGATGATGATTATGATGATGATGATGATGATGATGATGATGATGATGATGATGAGGATGATGATGATGATGATGATGATGATGATTAATGATGATGTATGATGATGATGATGATAATGATGAGATGATGATTATGTTGATGATGATGATGATGATGATAACGATGATAACGATGATGTTGATGAAAATACGATACTGTAAGTAGTAAATTAACTCATTAATTGTTATTATAATACACAAGCACATGCTAATGGATCTGTATCCGCAAGGCGGTCAAATGAAAACTCACTTGGTATATAATATGAAAAATTGAATCAAAATATCATAATGCGGAGTGTTAAAATGTGTTCAAATCTAGCGAAATTGTTGCAGTACTTTTCTACCGAAACCAATGCTTAGCCCAGTTATTTTAAAATAATTTCAAAATACCCACGATACACGTCAATTGGCTAACAAATACATTTGTAAGTTTAACCTCACTCAAAAACAGTATTTATTGAAGACAGGGCGTCACCAATTTCCGAGTTTTTCTTCAACGTAGCTT